>NC_142011.1:103020030-103320030 GCF_049901735.1 Notechis scutatus | reverse complement strand
CTGTTGGTGATATGCACCACATAATTATTGTATGTGATTTGAAGTAAATATTATTTTACTATAGCTGCAAACTAGTGAACATAGAGTAGCCTGAACTTTGTGGGCTTCTTTTTAACATAGGTTAAAAAGAAAGTTCATTTCTATGCATTTGACCAAACAGTTTTCCATTCTGAAGCTTATGATTAAAAAATTGTAGTATTTAGTTGATATTTCATATTTGGACGGGGTGGAAAAATGTATAAGGCTGCTAGACTTTAACTTTTGGTGCAATAGTAATCCAGATGGGTTTTGAACTAAAGATCAGAATTGTATCACTCTGTTTTCTGCAAAAAAAATTTAAGTTACAAGGCATTTCATATTTTCCTTAAGATCAGTGCATTTTTTTCTTGTCAAAATAGCTATTAGAATAATGAAATAGAGAGCAAATAGAAATGTTATAAAGTGCAGGACATCTAAATGAAGTCCAGAAATGTATTGTGATGACCCAGGGTGGGGATACAAAATAAACACAGTCACAAAAACCCGGTGAAGCCCCTTTTATTTATTTATTTTATTTATTTATTTGATTTGCCAATTGTTTCACTTTGCTTCCAAACTCCAAATATCCTTGATGGAAGACAAAGAACTCCCACACAAGCAGTTACAAGAAGGAGGGGGGAAAAACAACACAAACCAGGCAAGATAAGGGCTGGAGGACGTCCACAGATAACAGAACACACACTGGGAAGGATGCCAAACTCAGAGAGGAACCATAAACTAGAGATATTTCCACGCTTTGTTTCCAGCGTTCACCCATACGCATGACCCACCTCTTATTCAGTTGTCACAGCTGCAGCCGATGAAGAGGATCAAAGCCCTCTTCTCCTGAGTAGACCATGTCTCTCCCTTATCCTCTCCTCCCTGCGGGCCCTAGAATGGAGAGGGGATGGGCTGGTGTCCTCCTCTGACTGCCCAGCCTGTCTCTGCCCTTCCCCAGCCTCCTCCACAACCTCCGGAGCCATACTTCCACTCCCTATCAGCTGTTCCTCCTCTCCCTCAGAGTCAATCTCCACCAGGGACATGACACGTATTCACGCAATATGATTTGTTTGTGGCATAATATGTCGTGTGAAAGCAGATAACTGCAATTCATTTTATAAACCACTTTAGGAATTAGAAGAATCTTTTAATAATTGTGTGTTATTTCAACTGAACTCATTTGCTAAATTATATGTAATGGACAAACAAATGGATAAGTTAGGCAGGAAAAAAAGTATAACCGTGATTGAATCATTGAACAAATGCCATATTGTATATAACTATAAATTGTACTGTATAATTGTGCTTCTAGACCAGGGGTGTCAACTGGCAGCCTGCAGGCCAGATGCATCATGTGCAGGCCATGCCCACTGGACTCTGCAAATGGGAAAAATGTCTCAAAATGTCACTTGACAGCAACATGACGCGATGAGTTTGACACCTGTGCTCTAGACTTTCCTGGAAGTATATGTGGATTCTTCAGAAGTGTGTATCAGAGAACGGCTATAGAAATAATGAATGAATGAATGAATGAATGAATGAATGAATGAATGAATGAATGAATGAATGAATGTTGGGTGCTTGGAGGTGTTGAATGAATGTATTTCAACTGTGCTGTAATAACAGTTTGTGAGTTTGGTTTTGTTCTCAAATTAAGTCAAATGTCAGAATTTTGTTTCATATAATAGTCAATTGGATGCTTTTGTTATTTCACAACTAACAAAAGTTTGAATCCAGTATTGAACATTCAGAGTTATTATTTTGATTTGCACCTCTTGTTACCAGAAATAGCTAAACAATCAATCAGAATAGAGCTGGAAAGGACCTTGGAGGTCTTCTAGTCCAACCTCCAGCTCAAGCAGGACAACTTATACCATGTCAGACAGGTGGCTGTCCAGCTTCTTCTTAAAAGCCTCCAGTGATGAAGTACCTACAACTTCTGGAGGCAAGGTGTTCCACTGGTTAATTGTTCTCACTGTTAGGAAGTTTCTAGACTAGCCATACCAAATTCCTCCAATCGTTCTTCATATGTTTTTGTCTCCAGGTCTTTAATTATGTTAATTGCTCTTCTTTGTACTTTTCAACATCTTTTTTGTAATGAGATGACCCAAACTGGATGCAGTATTCCAGATGTGGTCTTACCAAGGATTTATAAAGCAGTAGCAATACTTCATGTGATTTTGATTCTGTGCCTCTGTTTATACAACCAAGGATTGTATTAGCTTTTTTGGCTGCTGCGGCGCATTGCTGGCTCATGTTTAAGTGATCGTCCACTAGGACTCCAAGGTCCCTCTCAGTATTTTTGAGCCAGATTTTGCCTAATCTGTACTACCTTTGATTTTTCCTGCCTAGATGTAAAACCTTGCTTTTCTCCACATTAAATTTCATGTTGTTGGACAGGGCCCATTGTTCAAGTCTGTCAAGATTTTTTTGGATCCCAAGCTTAAACTAAGAAAATTTTGTCATTCTGATGCAGTACATCAGAACCATAGTTTCTGGTTTGTTCTTCTTTTAGTAAGTCAGAATCATGTACCAGGATTTGTTCCCAGTTCTGGCTCACATTAAATTCAAAGAGATACCCGATTCTGATCTTAAAGCCCCATTGGCTTCTCAAAAGTATCTCATGTTTTCGCCAATAACTGAAAAATAATTGGAGGTATGAGTACTTCGGTTTAGTTCAGGTTTGCAGAGTTCCTATACATGGTTTGTTCTCTTTAAATGAAATTCTATTCTATTGAATTCTATTCAACTCTTTGTGTTCTTTGTTACACAGTAATTCCTTCTGCACTTCTGTTTTTATTCTTCCTAACAGCAGACAACAAAAGCATAGGATGAAGGTTGAATATAAATAGTTAATGTTTGAGTTAACACACTAAATGAGTTGTTATTATTCTTAATGGTAATAACAGAGTATGGTACAGACAGACCTCTGCTTACAAAATTTTGAGTTCTGAACTTTCACCAAATATGGACAAACACAGTTCCAACCTAGAAAATCCCAGAAGGCAGGAGAAGGTAGAAAAGAACTAGTTTACACTGTGGCACCACATACCTACTCTTGGCAGCACCACTGAACTTTGGGAGTGCTGAGTATATGTCATTCTAGGCACTCCCCCTTCCGATGTATTTGCTGATCTTCTGGTGTTTAGTTGTTGGTTTTTCAGGCTATCTTACAGAATCCACAACTTCAAAACTGGAACCAAAATGCTAAATGAATTGCTGCATAGTTCAAAAATAACTGTTCAGACACAGGTAAAAGTAGAAGAAAGACAGAGCAGATGCAATTATTGTTATATAACAATGGCATAATTTGAAGCCACAGAGCTTCAATTATATTTCATCTAAGCAGCTTATGTAACGAGTGGTAAAAGTCTCATGCTTCCCCGGGAGTGGAGGGAAATCCTCTTTGGCAGTACTGAATGTTCTATTTACCTAATATTTCTAATGGTAGATATTTCAACAAAAATGTAATGGTGTTGACAGAGTAGGTAATAAAAAAGATCTAGTGCAAGTCTGATATAACCAAAGTTCTTTGTTCTAAAAAAAACACGGATGTTGAAAGGTTGAGGAAGTATACGGTAAGATGCTGTGTTGTTTCCAGTCATAAAGATGATTCACCTGTCAGTATTTAATCTTATATTATTTGATAGTTATAATCCTAGCAGGGGGTTCACACATCCTAATTGCTTGAAGATTGCAAAACCAGCTGATTGCTTGCATTAATATGTGAATGAACCATAGTAGACCCAACAGTACTAATTAACACTATCTCAATTTATTAAGAGAAATTAAGGATTAACCTCTTCCTGTTCAAGCAACACATCAAGAAATGATAGTGGGCATCAATATGACATTGAAGTCAGAAGAGGACTTGCAAATGTAGTGAGAAGAAGAGGAAGAGGAAAGGAGTATTAGATATGTTCGCCACCTTGAGTTACTTTTAAAGTAAATAAAGGCAGGATAAAAATCTAATAAAATGGGAAGACACTACTCAAAAGGAATCCATCAATTGCAAATACTTTTTTTTTTTTACCTTCAGACTACCATCACCATTTTAGATGTTGGCTTGCAACCAAATTCCAGTGGCAAGTGGCATCACTAAATTTTTGTGTGGAAAAACTGGTGAACTGCTAGATTTGATGGCACAACTTTCAAGGGCCTTAGGTAGACCCTTTCTGATACATGATTTATGGCATGCAGTGAAATAAAATAATAAGAATAATAATTAAAAGGCAGGATTCCTCTTTAGCCAATTTCAGCATTTGCAGAAAAGTACCCTTCAGGACATAGAAACAATAGGAAGTTTTTAGACATTCAGCACTTTTTGAGTTAATGTTCAAAAAATGAAAATAACATTTCATTAAAGGTTGGCTGACATATTGCTCTAGCCCACAGTTTGTTGAACAAGTAGCCTTGTTCATTCATGCATACTAAATGATAAACCAACGTAACAAGTTTATCTGATCTGAGCTCAAAAACCGGGATGGTTACTTTTGTCTTTTTGCTCTCGTCCACTGATCAGTTTGATCAACCAGATATTTTGAAAGCCATGTCTGCTAACTTTACTTTCCATTATAAATGAAAATGAATGAACTTGGCAAAGGGATGAGCAACCTGTTGCCTTGATACCTCAGTGTTGTTATATGATGGTCATAAGAATATAAAGAAGATGGGGGGACACATAAGTACACAGAGAATAGGGGATCAACCTATTTTTCAGTCTTGTCTTACCAGAAGGCAAAACAAGACACGACGGATGGAAACTAATCAAGTAGAGATCCAACCTAGAACTAAGAGGAAAAAAAAACTTCAACAGTGAAAACAGTCAACCACTAGAAAAGCTTGCCTTCAGAAATTGTGGGTGCTCCATCACTGGAGGCTTTTAAGAAGAGACTGGACAGGCCCCTGTTTGAAATAGTATAGACTAGAGTCTCCTACTTCAGCAGGGATTGGACTAGAAGACCTCCAAGGTCCCTTCCAACTCTGTTATTCTATTCTATTCTATTCTATTCTATTCTATTCTATTCTATTCTATTCTATTCTATTCTATTCTATTCTATTCTATTCTACTCTACTCTACTCTACCCTACTCTCCTATTCTATTCTATTCTATTCTATTCTATTCTACTCTACTCTACTCTCTATTCTATTCTACGCTACTCTCTATTCTACTCTACTCTACTCTCTATTCTATTCTATTCTATTCTATTCTATTCTATGCTACTCTACTCTACTCTCTATTCTACTCTACTCTACTCTACTCTACTCTACATTCTATTCTATTCTATTCTATTCTATTCTATTCTATTCTATTCTATTCTAATCCCTATTACATTTCAGTGCCATAACTTCCAAAACTCTCTAAATAGGGCAGTTATTAAGGAATGATTACTTGTATTAAGCTGAATACAGCTATTCGTAATATAGTACAGCACAACAGTTATGCTGGAATAGCACAAACTGATGTTATAATAGTGATGAAAAGAAACTGCATTTCAAGTTAAATAATTAAATGGGAGGGGGCAGAAAGTAAATTGGGATCTGCTAGTTGCTCTCAGAAAGTTTTTCAGTAAATTGGCAAGGATTTCTTATATTCAAGAGGTGAACAATATTTTTTTTTTTAAAAAAAAAATCTGGTTTTGTGCTAGTCAGTCATGCTGGCAAAACATTTTGAGAGCCAATACTTCTGGAAAGGTTGGGGGAAATCTGGAATACATACTTATCTCTGAGATTAAAGCATATGCAACTGTACCTAAATATCCCACAGAGGTATAGATTCTATAATCTGAAAGGGAATCTAGAATAGCAGATCAGCGCTATCTATTTGTAATTCCAGCAAAAGGAGGAGTTAGAAGCAACACTAACAGCAAAACATCCTCCGGTTGTATTATAACAAACTCAGTTATGTTTCAATTGTTTGTCCATTCAGTCTCTTACAAAATAATAATAACAACAACAATCTTGGATTCGACATCATGATATTAATTTAGTACTTTAGGGTGAGGTACCAGCTATTAGAAGCTAGAAATTTCCCTAGGGGTTTCAGCAAAGTCTGTGTTTTTAGTTAATATAATAATGAACTGCAATCAGACTTTCATAGGTAAATGAAAACCCTAGAAATATGTTTTTATTTAAAACATTTATATGGCTGCCCAGCACAGCCAGGATGACTCTGGCCAGGTTATCAAAAGGAAACAAAAAGCTCACCAACCTGACAAAAGGAGTACAAAATCAGAGTGAATACATCTTTAAACAATAATGAAATAAAACAACCGAATGATAATCCAAACAATAACACCATTATCCAGTGGGGTTCCAACACATCATAATCCAAAGGCCTGAGGAAACAACTAGGTCTCAACAGTCTTTCTAAAGACCTGGATGGCTGGAACCAACCCTATTACAGGAGCCCTGGTGGTGCAGTGGTTAGAATGCAATATTACGGGCAAATTCTGCCCACAGCCTGGAGTTCGATCCTGACTGGCTCAAGGTTGATTCAGCCTTCTGTACTTCCGAGGTCAGTAAAATGAGGACCCAGATTGTTGGGGGCAATATGCAATATGCTGACATTGTAAAGTGCCCAGAGAGTGCTGTAAAACAATGAGGCTCTAAATAAGTCTAAGAGCTATTGCTATGTCAGGAGAACCATTTACTAAGAAAAGGGTTACCATCAAGAAGGCACCCCTCCTGGGTCCTACAAATGGGATTGCTCATTGAAAGGGACCTCCATTGTATTCCGTTTTTTGAATATGTGGTCTGGGCAGATAACCTGGGGGTAAGACCGCCCCTCAAAACCCTTAATCCTATGAACTGTATCCTGCCTTATCCCTTTTCAATGGTTATGCAAACCACTCTTCATTGTTGTTGCCTTTCTGAACATCTCTGTTCTCCTCTCCACTTTGATTTTCCTGTTATTTCATTGTTCATTGTTACAAAAGCACAGCTTCACAGTTCTGAGACTAGCTGTCTTTGGCACAGGATTGTAAAAATAAATAGGTTCTCAAATACTGGACCCAACACCCCTTCCGGGGCTCCTGACGTTTGTTAATTTCAAAAGCAGGATTCTGAGTTTCCTCTAGATGTGGATGCTGCAAAGCTGGGGAAAATTGAAGGAAAACTTTTTTGTCAGCACCCTGCCCACTATGCTATGCTCCATGTCCTTTGATGCAATGAGAACTGATGGCAGCCCAACTCTGGCAAAACTTGCATTGCACATATAAATAAAGCAACATCTCCAGATACCCTGACTTTAAGGAGGGAAGAGATGTAAGAGAGCAATCATGTATAAACAGGCATCTCTTGGGCTGGATCTGAGCAAGATTGTTTTAAGTGTACATTCGTGCCACAAACATAGATTCTTCTCTTTTTTTAAAGGTGGCAGTGTGAGGGATTGTTGCCATGAATGCAAATCTGTATAATAGCCGCAAACTTGCTTTTGGGCAAATCTTAATTTTTCAGCTCTTCGTTTTCTAGAGAGGGTGATGTAAAAACACATTTCATTTCCCCCTTTAGTTCTACTTTTCACATTTTTGGAAAAGACAGCATAAAAACCATAACGTAGCTCCTCAAGCAGATGTTTCCCATTGAAAACGCAAGATGTGATAGTGGTAATTTTATGGAATTGTTTGTAACCCAATGCAACAACAGCCACTGACATTCTGTTGAATGTTAACAGGAATGATGGTTGCTAGACTAATTTGCTCTTCCATAAATTGATTATTCGTGATGCTCAATAGCAGTCTATTAAAGAGGGCCAAGACCATCACACTTCATTTATGTCCTGTCCTACAGATCTGGCCACCTGCTATTAAATATCAATGATTTACATCAATAAAAATATACCTCACATTGTACTCATTCATGGGAGTTAGCCAGCTAAAGTCACTGGATGTACTACTACTTATTACATGTCCCAAGTGTAAAACTGTAGGTAGCTGCCATAACTAGTTATCACAAATAACCTTAAAAGCAAGCATAGTCAACATTTGCTGATGGCATAACATGTTACTTTTATAGTTGTAACTTCCATCATTGCAATGACTATTCTGGCTAGTGGTTGTGATGTTATGATTGAGCATCGTAACATTATGCTTATGGTAAGCATTATGGTAAGCATCAAGCTTGTGTAAAGTTAGGCTGACTGGTGGCAAGAGTTAGGGTGGTACTGCCAGGTTATTGCAAACTATGTGCAAACCGATCATGAAAAACACAGGCAGAGAATCACTATTGGGTTTAATTATTTTATTACAAATCCCCGCCCCGCCCTCCTTCTCAAGTCCCAAAGGCAGCAGAAACTGACACCATCCAAGACATCAAAGTACAAAATCCTGAGCCACTAATATTTCCTCTGAAGTCAACCATGCTTATTAACAACTCCCTGGCAGAATTGGCAGGTATGTTTGAGTGCCAAGGTGTACCTACTGGAATAGCAGTGGTCTCTGTAAAACTGTGCAACTTTAGAATCTCCTAAAAATGTGTTATTTAAAATCTCCAAAAAACCCAATTTCCCCTCCCATCCTGTGCTCTTTTGCCTTCCTTTGAAAAGCCCTGCTTTAATGCAAATCGTACCAAGAATTTTATAATAATTGGCAGGGAATGCCCTCCATTCCCTGCCAATTATTTGTCAAAAATATGGTTAAAGTTGACCAGTCAACTCTTCATTTGAAGCATAAGCGCATCTCTGTTGCTGCAGCCAGCTGCACGCAGCTTAGCCTAGACAGCCAGCGGCTTTAGTTTAAATTAAAAGTTAATGCCTATTTTAATTTATAAGCCTGTAAACTGACAGCCTCTTGTGTGAAACAAACCTTCAAACTGGTTTTGGAACCACATAGCTAACTTTTCTTCTCAACAAACTTTTTCCCGCCTTCCCATTTTATCTATGAGCCTTAACCCACAGACCCTTGCAGCAAAGGGTTGATTTAGTGTACCTTAAAAAAAAAAGACAACGATTTTCATAGGTGTTTTTAGACATTTAAATATATATATATAAAAAGACTATTTCACTTTGTGTTAGAAACAGAAAATCAGCTAGCTTCCAAGAACAGACTGAAGCATTCTGCAACTTCTGAAATAAAACCTACAATTTCTAATCCCAAGAAGGAAACAACGGCCAAGGACTTACAAACATGAAAATATTTCTAACTCTGGCAGGAAAAAAGTCTGCGCATAGGAATACTTTAGGGAGTCCAAGGAAAAGGTATTACTATATGTCTTTCTGCCCTCGGGAGAACTTCCTTGTGGATCTGTAATGAGTACCAGCACTTTTGAGTGGTGGTAAGATGCCAGATTCATTTCACCAAAGTGAATGACACGCAATTGCACTTTTGCTCATTTCAATGCAGGCCATGAAGCGCAAATCCAGGGAAGGGAGAACAATGAGATCCCAAAGGTATATTTTTTCTATCTCCATTCCACCACCCGGGTCTCAAGTTTGCCATCTATTCCTGGAAGCTACTGAGAAAGCCTGTCAAAGACATACAGATGAATTACATGAAATAGTGGTAAAATCCCACGTCTTCTCCTGTGCCCCTCAAATGACAGAACAAAACAGTGAAAAGAGACTACACTTCCCTCTCCCATACAAAGAAATAAAAGGGTCAGTTTTAGGAGAGGGAGCACAAACATGGAATTTCATGCCCTCACAATTAATATCTAGAAAATGCAGAAGAGAGCAGGAGCACAATGGGACACGCCCACTTAGTTCTTGTACTCAAAAGGTTCGTCGCCAGTTTCATTGAGGAGACAGGTGCGGACTAGTGCTTCGGTCACAGCATACGGGTCGCAGTTAGCAGAAGGCCGTCGATCCTCGAAGTAGCCCTTTTTAACCTGGCCCACGTTTCTTGGAATACGAATGCTGGCCCCACGGTTGGCAACTCCGGCAGAGAACTCATGGATGTTTGACGTTTCATGGAAACCGGTCAAGCGCCTGGCGTTATCCAGCCCTCCTTTGGGATCGTAGGCGCGGATGTGGTACTGGTGACGCTTGCCCAGCTTCTCAATGGCGTCTTCGATCTGTCTGTGAAAGTAAGGGGGAAAAAAGAGCCTGATCAAAAATGGCCCCATGGGTGCTCGGCTGTTTATGTTGCTAATAGCAATAGCACTTAAACTTCATAGGGATTTACAGCCCTATCTAGCGGTTTACAGAGTCAGCATATTGCCCCTCAACAATCTGGGTCCTCATTTTACCAACCCCGGAAGGATGGAAGGCTGACTCAATCTTGACCCTGTCAAGATCGAACTGTTGGCAGTCGGAAGAATTAGCCTGCAGTACTGCATTCTAACCATTGTGCCATCACAGCTAAGATTATACACGTTGCAATTTCACCGGGGATACAGCAAAGACTATTTAATATTTTATTCCAGATATCCCAGAAAAATCTCAAACATTAAAAATAAAAATAAAATCTTAATATATAAATAGCTTTACTCTTGATATATGTTTAAAGCTAGGCATTCTCCTGAGCCTCCAAATATTTAAAAAAAAAAAACCTTAATGATAAAGGTTCAGAAAACATTGTGAAAATGGTTTCCCCTTCTTGCCCATACTTAAAATTAAAAAGGCATTTGGTAGAGTATTTCATCCAACTTGCAGAATACAATAAGCCATCCTTTGCAATGAATGGAGATAAATCCAATTTTAAGCATTCTTGTATGTAAAAAAATATACAAACACTGCTAACAGAAATATCCTTAATAATATCAAATATAGTTTGCCTTTAGTTTTTGATTTGCAAGGATTTCCCCCATGCTCAATGCATATATATCTATTTATGTTCCTTACTGTGAAGTGCTATTATTGTACTATTAGTCTCTACCACATAGTAGTAATGTTGTGTCTCTCCTTGCCTCTTAAAGCCTCTCCTTCCCTCAGAGCATCTTTGCAACAAAGGAGTAGCACTTACTTGAGGCCTCCTTCCTCTCGCATGTTCTTAGTGCTGAAGTTAGTATGGCATCCAGCTCCATTCCAGTTGCCAGGAATAGGCTTGGGGTCAAAAGATACAATGACACCGAAGTCTTCACATACTCGATGAAGGATGAATCGAGCAATCCAGAGGTGATCACCCATGTCAACACCTTCACAAGGGCCCACCTGAAACTCCCACTACAAGAGAATCAGAATGAAATCAGTGGATCATTCACACCCTTCTCTGCGTATACTGAATTCCAGTGGTAAAAGGTTAAGCATTAACGGCAAGGGTTAATACCTGTGCTGGCATAACTTCTGCGTTTGTGCCTCCAATGTTCACACCTGCATACAGGCAGGCCCGATAATGGGCTTCTACAACATCTCGACCATAAGCTTTGTCTGCTCCAACTCCACAGTAATATGGCCCTGGAGAAACACAAGGAAAAGAAATCAGTGGGAGAATCTACAGCTGTAGTCACCACATTCAGCAAATCCATGTTATATAGAGGATACTCCTGTATAGATAATCCTCGACTTATAACCATTCATTTATAGTGACAATTCAAAGTTACAACAGTGACTAATGACAATTTTCATATAAATGACCATGGCTGCATCCTCATGGTCATGCGATTAAAATTCAGAGGCTGAATTTTCAAATGCTGGCATGCATTTATGACAGTTCTAGCGTGCTGGAGTCATGTGATCAGCTTTTGTGACCTTCTGACAAGCAAAGCCAATGGGAAAAGTCAGATTCACTTAACAACCACCTTACTAATATAATAACTGCAGTGATTCACTTAACAACTGTGGCAAGAAAGGAAAATGGGGCAAATCTCACTTAACAAATGTCTCACTTAATAGAAATTTTGAGCTCAATCGTGGGCATAAGTTAAGGACTACCTGTAAAAAGTTTAATTAAATTATGTTATCTTTTCTTATTCAATCATCATTAATTTACCTTTAGTGATATCCTCAAGTAATCTAATTCCAATATTATCCTGTTTAAAATGTGATCTCTGATTGGCTAAGATTATCATTAGATTAATCCAAGGAGTTTCACAGTTGAAAGCATGACTCTCTTCCTTTAA
The DNA here is from genome assembly GCF_049901735.1 of Notechis scutatus. Lineage (NCBI taxonomy): Eukaryota > Metazoa > Chordata > Lepidosauria > Squamata > Elapidae > Notechis > Notechis scutatus. The sequence goes on along the minus strand of NC_142011.1, from coordinate 103,308,015 downwards.
ACATTTCCATACTGTCTCATGAATTGGGAATTTCTCTTGATTGGGCGAGTGTCCATCTACCTCAGCAATGCATTTCTGCTGCCTAAATTCTCATTTAATATCAAGGGCCTAATCTTTATGTATGAAAAGCAGTAGCTCTATCACTAACATGGTGGTGTCTCAATGGCAGACTGCAATTAGTGGTTGTGCGTTAAAGGTTGCATAGGAATTTCAGGTAGGACTCTTACCTTGTGGTCCAGGAAAGCCATTGGAAGGCCAACCAAAGGGATGTCCATCTGTTCCTAGAAGGGTATATTCTTGCTCCATTCCAAACCAAGGGTTCTGGTTAGACACCATGTCCATAATCCTTTTACAAGTAGATCGTAGATTTGTTTCTAAAAGAAACAAGGAATAAGCCAATGTTGGTCATTCATATATAGATTTTAACCTTCCCTTAAAAGGAGGGTATAGATGAATTTGAACTCCAACTTTATATATTTGTACTTCACTGATCTTGAGCAAAGATTTAAGATTAAACAAGGGTTGGTTTTTTTAACAGAAGGATTTTGGTTGATGGTTTGGCCAATCTCTAAAGCTTAATTGGCCTAAAGTGCTTTCCCCAATTAATTTCCCCAGTCACCTTGCAAGATAAAAACACCACACTGTATTTATTTTTACATTGCTAGGTGCAGCGGAAGCTGGATAACCTTTGAGTCCCCTGAATATGTTAGCTAAGCAATCTTGATTAAACATCAAGATAAATAGCAACAGTGTTGTCAGCCTGGCTAGTAAACCAGGATGGTTAACAGGGTGGTTAATAAACCTCACATTTTCTTCAGGATTGTGATGCATTAGTTAAAAGGGGAAACATTGTTCAGTAAGTTAAATGAGAAATGCATGAGCAAAAACTGTTTCCTGCCAGCTGACAAGAAATCAGCTGAAACTTTAGAGAATGCAAGTCTTGTGGCTGGAAGTGGCTTCACATGAGAGCATTCAATAACTTTTTTTCTGGCAACTGCAGGCTGTGTTATATTTTTCTAAAAGGATCTGGCAGGTTGTTACCAAAAATGTCATGCTAGACATGGTCAGGCAGTATGGCCTGGTGCAAAAGCAAGGGTTTTTTTAGTTCTTGTTTTGCATAAATGTCATTAGGATGATGCATTAGTATCTGGCTGTTCTGCAATGATCTCTACTGAACAATTGGGATCAAAATGCAAATGAAATATCACAGCATTATGTCAGAGACCTCCTGTTACATACATGATGTTCCATAATGCAACAGGCTATTACCTTCCTACAGAAATATAGATGGCCTTGGAAAGTGAATTGTAACCTACTATATTTCAATAAATCACTATTTTAAATTACCCTGCTAGGTAGTAGCCCACAATTCTTATCTTCAGTGGAACTGCAAGTCCCCATTTAAAGTTACCATTGTTAACAGTGAAAGGAGGGGAAGCTGTGTCAAAAAATACTTGTTCTTTGTTGCTCTGTCAGTTAAGGATATAACAAAACAAAACTTTAAAATCTCATTCATCAGAAAAAGGCAAATTCCTTCCCAACTTGGAATGAATTGTAGGGTGATCCTCCTCCAGATATTTTTAAGTGTGAACTGGAGATTTCATTTAGTATTTGTGACCTGAGGCTATCAGTTTAAATAGTCTTAAACTCCAGTCATATTTTCTCAAAACATTAAACACACTTTCTCCAGGCAAGGCAGACTAAAAAGAGTGCTTTTTTGTGCACAATACAAGGGCTGAACCTCTGCTTCATTATTCATTTCAATGAAGTGGTGGGGGAATTTCTGAACTTCTTTTCTTGGTCAGGACAGAAGCTTTAAAAGGCCAAAGCTGGAACACACCTGCGGGCTTGCGGTTGTACTTTAAAACTTCACATAAAACCAGTTTGTTTGGGTCTTTGCGGAAAGGATCTCGAAACATGGCTGAAGGCACAAGATACATGTCACTGTTTGAGCCTTCAGACTGGAAAGTGCTTGAGCCATCAAAATTCCACTCTGGTAGGTCTGAAAACAAAAATAAGATTGAAGTTAAGCCACTTCTACACACTTTATAAGCCTGTACTATTTAATTTTGCTATTGTTACTCACACAATGATTTATTTATCAATGACTTTTTATCAATAAAAATATACCTCACATTGTACTCATTCATGGGAGTTAGCCAGCTAAAGTCACTGGATGTACTACTACTTATTACATGTCCCAAGTGTAAAACTGTAGGTAGCTGCCATAACTAGTTATCACAAATAATCTTAAAAGCAAGCATAGTCAATATTTGCTGATGGCACTAACATGTTACTTTTATAGTTGTAACAATTGTGAGATCAGTTTTAATATTCCCCCGGTGAATTAAAAACTCACTTCAGACATTCACTGACAAGCAGATCAAAAGGCATCTAGGATGCTTCAATGCAGAGGAGCCATGGTGGCACAGTGGTTAGAACGCAGTATTGCAAACTAACTCTGCCTACTGCCAGGAGTTCGATCCTGACCAGCTCATGGTTGACTCAGCCTTCCATCCTTCCAAGGTCAATAAAATGAGGACCAGATTGTTGGGGTCAATAAGTTGTCATTGTAAACTGCCCAGAGTGCTGTAAAGCACTACAGAGTGATATAGAAGTCTGAGTGCTATTACTATTCCTTTCCCTATACCAACTTGGTGCAAATATTTCATATTAATGCCTAGTTCTACCACTAGACAATCTGGACAGGGACGATTCTCCAGGATTATAATTTTATTTATAATTTGACAGGCATAAAGTTTTGTAGAAAGATTTGCTTTAAACCACTGGGAGTATAGTTGGCAACCGCAACAAAGCACCTGTTCTCGGCTCTTGCCTGTGACTTGTTGCTAAGTACTCTTTCTTAGTTTTTGTCAAGAGGTATATAGGGGGGACGGGAGACTCCAAAACACAGAAATAGAGTAATTTTTGAAAAAACTCTGAACAGACTCAAGGGTTATAGCATTACTCATTTTGGAACTTTCATTGCCCTAGAAAATGTATGCCTCTGTTTGCCCATGGTATTCAGTACTGATAATTGTCAAGAGGAGGAAAATTAATGAATAAATAAGCACAGGGCAACTGACATTAAATCTAGTTAATCAGTTTAATCCCTTTCATATGGTGAAGGTGGTGAAATGATTTAAACAAGTTGTGTCAGCCACTTCCTTGGAATAAAAACAAAGCCTTTAACTAAATTCTCCTAATGAGCTATACACACTGGGCAGGTTTCGTAACCATCTCTGGCTAGCTCCATAGCAACCAGGGAAGAAATTCTCCTGTTTTTGATTGCGCTGGGGGTGCTGTTTTATTCTAAGTCAAGGAAAAGACCAGGTTTTTGCATCTGTACTGTGTACATAAATCAGGGCAAGAACAGGGAGCCACACCAAAGGTATATTCCCTAAAAAAATTTGGACCGATTTTGTGGTCTAGAAAGCCCCATCTTATATCATTGTTTTCCCCCTTTTGAAATTAAGGTTTCAGAACTTGGAGGTGGCCAGGAAGCAGGCTAAACAGACTGCAGTAGGGAGAAGATTTCCCATCAAGCCATTTGTTTGAGATGATCAGTTCTGTAATTTATTATTGTAATTTTTTTGGGAATGGGAAGAAGGAGACTGTGTTTTTGTTTTGGATCCTAAAATAGGCTTATTTTTCAGTCAAGAAGTTACCTTGACAAGCACTCAAGAAAAAGCTGAAGGAAAAGGCAGTGTTTCTTTCCCCAGTAGGGGGAGTATAAAAAGAAAAGCGCTAAAGTAGTGTTTCTCAGCTGTGGCGAGTTTGAGATGTGTGGTCTTCAACTTCCAGAATTGTGGGAGTTGAAGTCCACACATCTTAAACTTGCCAAGGTTGAGAAACACTGCTCTAGGGCACAAGGGCTTCAAAAAAGGGCACGAAATGGGCAGAGATTAAAAGTCTTGGAAATGAGGGAGGCAAGCAGACAAAAGCCAAGTGCTTGCCATCTGTGATTCAAGGAACTAACTAAGGGCCAAGGAATTCTTTATTTCAAGAGCAGCACAAAAGATTGAATCCTGCCAGGAGCACCTCTGCCATTTACCATTCAGGCCTGACAGATTATAGTCTCGGGAAAAAAGGTGAGGTTCGACTGAAGTAATACATTTTGGCTGCAGTTCTCTAGCTTAGCCTTCTCCAGGTGCACTGATGTCTCCAGACATGCTTCATAAATATGATATTTTTTGAGAAGAAGTTTGAGCTAAGGTAGAAAAACTTGTTCTAAGTATCTCACTTGTTCCATAGAAATTAGAGAAGAAACAGATTTAGTTATTTAAATCCTTTTCTCCCAAATATGGATTTGAAGAAGGTATCCATAATTCAAAATTAACGTAATGGTCATACAGATTAAAAAAACTAACTGCAGAAGACTAAGCCTGTTCCATCATTTATTTTATTTAGCAAATATATATATTATTTTAATTTATATATTTATTTACATCAGCTGGAAGTTTGACATGTATTTTATTTAAGCATAAGGCATTTCATCCTATATGTGATCTTCATCAACAAAATAACCCAATTTCTTTTAGAATTGAAATTGTTGGTTCCGTTTATTATTATTTCCTTGCATATCGAGGATACAATGCATTGTAGTTCTATTTGTAATGTAAAAAGATTGGATGGAATGGATAAGCATATATACAAACACATCTTGTATACCTTTTCTGAGGTAGGCAATTTTTTACTTTTGAAAAATAAATAGTTATGAGATCAAAACTAGAAGAAATAATAGGTATGGAGAGGGATTTAAAAAAAAACCTTTGCCAGAGATTAACAACTGCACACTGCCGCCTCCTGGTTTCTTGGAATTTCATCAATTCTACCCCTTTTGGCTGTATGTGGTTGTGAGAAAATGTGATTTTAACGAAATGCTGAAAAACATTGGATAACTTAGCAACTTTGTTTTGAATCTTATTTTATGGTTAAAGTATTTATTTGTGGAAAAGTATTAAGGTTATAGTATTCTCTATTCCAAAATGCAACAGGACTTGCTATATTTGTGCCATATTTCCTACATCAACAGGAATGCAGTGAAAGGAGAAGCTGAGGGAATGAATGTTAAAAATACAGTATAATGTACCAAACATTCAATTCTATTCATAGAATGGAAAGGGATGATAGGGTACCAAGAATACACTCTGAATGGGATTCCAGATATAGGGAGCAGCAGGGGAGAAAATGTAAGTTTATCTGAGAACTCTAAGCCACAGTTTTCGACACGATTTCCCAAAACTATGAACTAGAGCTTTTCAGTTCATAGAAGCATCTTTCCACCAATCTGAAACTCAACCAGGTATCTAGCTGGAAAGGAAACTAAACTGTGGCAATTACTCCACCATATTTCTTTCACTAAACTGTTTAACGTACATCTACTCAAAAATAAGTTCACCTAGTATTATGGGATGTAGTGTCATGACAGCATCTCTAAGACTCTAGCCTAAGTCTAAGGCAGTGGATGCTGTTCTTTTGACTTTTTATCCTGACTTCATTATTAAAAAATAAAAGCCAAGAGGGTACTTAGATTTTTGGTTTCTTTCAGTAGTAATTGGCTTGATAGCTTTTGGTCAAAACTCAGGATTTTATGAATTAAGAGTTGGAAGGGACCTTGGAGATCTTCTAGTCCAACCCTATGTTCAAAGCAGGAAACCCTACACCACTTCAGACAAATGTTTGTCCAATCTCTTCTTAAAAACTATCAGTGTTGGAGCATCCACAACTGATGGAGGCACGTTATTCCACTGATCAATTATCCCAATTGTCAGGAAATTTCTCCTTAGTTCTAAGTAGGTTCTCTCCTTGGAAAGCTCACTTCCAAAATCTGCTTACCTTCAACATTCTTGGGCTCACGTTCCAACGTCCGGGTTTTACAACGCAAGAATTCACCAGTTCCATCAATCCATATGTACATAGCTTGCACCTTGTCACCCTGAGGCAGCTTCATGTACATTTGTTTTATAGTTTTGCTCAAGTGGGAACTTGCAGAGGTGGCCATGGTTGCAGTTGTTCCTGAAGTTCTGCAAGATGATGACCTAGAGGGAGAGGAAAAGAGTGTCTTAAGAAAATTTCCAAAGGGGTTCTTGCCAAAAACCAAGTGGGGACATTCCCAGAGTGCCAGCCTATGAGCTGGCTTAGTGCATGACAAACTTTCCACAGCTGATTACAATTCATGTACAAAATGTACATCTGCTGCAAGTCATCATATTTCTACTGAAGATCGTGGAAGATTGCAAACTATTTCTACAAGGTGAAAATCAGGCCTTGAAGCAACTATATCTTGCTTTGGAAGAACTGACTCTAATCTGATGCCCTCAATGTGCTTTAGGACTACAATCTGCATAATTCTCAGTCAATTTGGCTATAGGATTATGGCAGTTGCACCAACATAACTGGAAGGTACTGGTTGGGAAATGTTGCTGTACAGTTATTATCCAGTAACATTTATGTATTATAATGGGTGTTTAGAGTTTAATTCTAAACTCTAAAGAAATGTAATCTGTGAAAATGAATAATAACAATACAGTCCTTGTTCTGAAAATGACTATTGCCAAGACTGCTTCAATTCTTAGTCATTTAGAACTCTGATCATAAAAAGAGGGAGATAAGGTAATGCCCCTATTTGTCTGCAGTGTGGGCCGTGGCCAAAATGGATTCCAACTAAATATTGATGTCATTCTAATTGTCCTTATCTCTATATTCATGATTTCATTAGACTTCTGTATCAGCTTCTAAGTTTGATAAATTTAATTTTTAATAGGGTTACTATCAAGATAGATTTATTTGGTTTGTAGCTTTTCTTTTCAACAATAAGCCCTACTACGAGAAACACAAAACAGCTGCTATACCCCAATAGCTTGTTTGGGGGGGTGGGAAAGTATACATAGAAATAACACTGAAAATTCCCAAAGTACTATCCAAAAGTTGTAAAATCCATAGAAGCAATACAGGGAAATCATGAAATGAAGGCAAAACCCCTCCATATTATTTATATGATAAAAGTAATATACAAGACTTGCTAAACTGCAAAGTTTTCCCTTAGATTTATATGGGTTTCAACTGAAAAGAGTTCCAAAGGATGACAAAATTTCATATTAGAGTTATCAGTGTAGAACCAGTTTGATTTCTATTGGTTGAAATGCTGGGCAAACCCTAGAATGTTAAACCTGTATACCGAAATTTCTATGAGGTTAAAATATGTCTTCTCCCATGATAGCAGAAATCTGATTTCTTATGTCAGACCAAGGTATGCTATTATAAATTAATGGAAACAATTTTAAAAAATCTACTAGAACGATCTCAATCATGAATTTTTCAAATTTGTTGGAGTACATTTGCATCTCAAAAAGGATAGCAATAATCTCTAATAGTAAAACCTGTGGAGGTAAATGTGAAATAATCTGTCTACCTTTCCTGAGATCTGGATGACATCAGTTGAGAAGAATAATTTAGCATGTAGAAATCTTGGACCTCATCAAAACCTTAATAAGCATCACCTCATAACTCCTACTAGGTCATATTTTAAATGACCTAATATAATTGTCAATGTTAAAATACAGCTGTCAGTGTTAAAATCAAATTAAATTTTGCACATTCTTGTAGTGAACTGGTACTGTTACTTATGCATTTTTACTACTAGACAATCCCATGCAAGAATGAATTACTCCCATACCTGCAACATAGTCTCTATACCATGAAACAGATACCTAACTGTATTGTATGAAGCACCAAAAAATAATTGCAAAAAAGGTTCTTGCTCACAATGAAACTCTCTCATGTTCTGAATTTTAATTCACTGCAAATGTCACATTGTAATACAATATGTACTGGATGGTAACACAAAAGAATGGAATTTTTTAGCATTCTGAGATCTTTACCATTCCAAGTCAAGCTTAAGCTTTTCCTCATGTGAAGTTGAATAATAAGTATAATTAAAAGACAGTGAACTAGCAGTAGGTAGTCAAGGAGAATTGCTAAGAGGTTTAGGATACCTAAGAGAGGGGGAGGGGTGAAGGAGAGAGGGAAAGGGGGGAGAGGGAGAGAGCATTCTATTCTTGCTAAAAACCATAAAACGTTTTTGTGGAAAATGCAAACTTCCACATTTTATTTAGGTTTATATCCCATTAAAGAATTGTATGGTGAGGTCAAAAAATGTACAATTTACACATTTCTGCTAACTAAAATATCAATTGTGAAATTCAAATTCTATTATTTTTTTAAAAAGTAAAATGCTGGATTTCTACAAGTGCATTAGCTATAGAGAAATCCTGTCAGGATTTAAGAGACTAAATTGTGACTTACATTTGTTTCATTTCTATTAAATTCCTTGCCCTTCCTTGGCTTGCTTAAAAATAAAAAATTAATGAAGACCCCTACAACTCTTTAGAAGCTAGCCAATTATTACAACAAATAATGTATATGGATTTGACTTATTTTAGGTTAATTGTTTGCTACAGTGTTATGTTCCTATCAAAGTACTGATTTTTGACAATTTCATTAATAAAAACAAGACTTAGATAATTTCTTCCACGGGATTTTTGCTCTTCTATACCAACAGAAATATTGGATTGAAAATAGTATCAACTCCCCATTCTGGGAAAAATATTCCTAAATATGTAGCTCCAAGTACTGATCCGACATCACAGTAACCTACAATCTAACAAGTCCTGATATTACCTGGATTTTGAGCTAGCCTTCCTTTTATAAGGAATTGTCTTATATGCCACATGTAAATCATGGCTGTTGCAGGCATTCTCGACATGTTAGATGACTGAATGAACCATCTGTGTCACTAAATTGGATTCTTAGAATTATCCTACTTTTCACTTATTTTTTTTCTCTAAAGGTGATTTTAAAATTGTAATGTATATACAAGCACAGCAGATGGCAGCATCTAGTCAACTTCAGTTGATCTTGGAGGGGTGGAAAAAAAAACAACAAGCAGAGTTGGGCTAGTTAGTACTTGGATGGAAGATCCCCAGGAAATTCTAGGGTTGCACTCTAGATTGGGAAATCAAAAAACCATCCTGGAAGAAAACAATGCCAAGTCACTCTTTGGAACATTCCTCCTGTACCCGCCCCTCCCCGGGGAAGCTGACACAGCAGCAACCCTGGTTGCCTTTGCAAATAAGTACACACACACACACAAAATCAATACCGTTTCTCATTGGCAAAGGAACAAACTGCTTTGGAATTTTGTTTTTATCTGATTATTCCAATGTGCTTTGTCTTTTACAGTTAGGACTGGGGACATTAAAGAAGCAAACAAATAAATCCATAAACGTTGTTGCCTTCTCCCCAAAGCTGCAGGAATTTCAGGAGTCCCACTTTACATTCATACATAGATCACACCCCAGCAGCCCCTGGCTCCTAATCCAAATCAACCCCCTCAAAAAGGCTGTGTATGTTTTTGTCTTCAACCAGCACTTCCCTCTTCTTCTACCTTTGGCTCCAACCTTGCGGGGTGCTCAGTTTTACTCTTCTTTTACACCCTGCGCCCTCTCTTCTCCAGTGCATGACGAGGGAGACCATTTTATCCCCTCCCAAGGGCAACCGCGCTCTTGTTTTCATGCCCCCCGCTGCCTTGAACCAGAGCGGAGCCACCCAGCCTTTGAAAAAGGCCGAGGCAAAAAAGGGACAGAACTGGAGCCGTTTCAAGTCCATAGGGCCGTTTCCTCGGGGATTCCCCCCTCCTTTTGCCTCCCCATTTAACAAAAGCCAGAGGTTCAAAAAGCAACAGCGAGCCAGCCGCAGAAAATCGAGCTACGGCTCAAAGGGCCTGCAAGAAACCGGGAGAAGGGGGTGGGGAGTGGGGGGGCGTCCTCCTAGGCCTCCGCGGTATTTCCCACTTTTCTCCCTCCAAAATCCGAGCAGCTGGGGGGGGGAATCTCCTCTAAGCCGTCGGGGCTGATGGCTGGAAGGTGGCCCTTCTTCCAGTTAGCCAGCCTACTCGAGGCATCGGCAGAAGGACGGAGGAGAGTTTCGAACGTGCTAACAAAGCCCTCCCCCCCCCCCCGGGATTCCAGAACGCCCCTCCCTCCCCCCCACCCAAGCAGCAGGAGCGCGTTAGGACCACACTTCCCAACTTAATTGCTTTTGTTTAAAGGAGAAATGAGGAGACACGACGAGCCGCCCCGGCTATTTTCTACCAACCCTCTTAAAACTGCATCCCCAAGCAGCCTATATAACGGAACGGGGTTGGAAGCTGGTCCACAATCCTAGAGGGGGGGAAACAAAATGAGAGCGAAACCTTCCTATTCTCCTTTCCTTAACCCCCACCCCCCACCTTCCCCAACTAAGCCCGCCGGGGTGGGTGGGGAGGAAGATGGTGCGGTCGGTTCATTGGAAAAATCCACCTCAAAACCCCGACTCCCTCCTTCCCTCCTCCCCCCCACTCCAACCTCTGCTGACAGTAACCGAGGCGCCCTTTACCTTGGCCGTCGTGGAGGAAAAGGTGCAGCGGTTGGGAGGCCCCGGCGGGGACAAAAAAGAAATAATCGCAAGGCCTGGCGAGTCGTCCTCCGCTTAAAGAGGTTTAAAGCCCATGCTCTGCTCTCTAGAGGAGGCCGGCTGCCGGCTGCCTCCTTTAACTACTGGCCGGTGCCAATCCCCCCAGCTCGCTGATTGGCTTCTTCCGATCGTGTGCGAGGCCTGATCAGCTGATGGGGGGGCTCATGGCTCCAGCGATTGGGCAACCAGGAGGAGGAGGAGGAGGAGGAGGAAAAAGAAGAAGAAGAAGGAAAAGAAGGAAAGAAGGCAGGAGGGAGGGAAGGGAGAGGCAGGGAAAGGAGGGAGGGGAAAGACCAGTGGGGGGTGGGGAAGGGCTCCCTCTCGGTTGTTGGACGGGAGGAGGAAATAAATTCAGGGCAGCTGCGGGAAGAGGCCGAAGCTGTGGTTACCGCGGCTTGAGACACCCATTCTGGGTCTGTGCCGATGAGAAGCCGGCCCAGCGAAGCACTCTTGTGCCCGTCTCACACGCGTTGCCATTCCTTGGCGACGCGAGCTGCAAAGCTGTTTGCAAAAAATCCCCAGGCTGTGAAAATTAAGAGCAAGTTGCAAATCGTGGGGTGGGGGGTGGGGTGTCTCTAGACTCGTATAGAGAGCTACGCCAGGGAGCCCAACCCTAGCCCCGCAGGCTTGCAGCGTTGCTGCACGGAGCTCGCCTAAGGCTTCCTTCGAGGAAATCCGCCGGGAGGGAGGCAAGGAAGGGACTGGGAGGCGCTGCTTTTTTGCTTTCGACCGCGGAAAGGCCTGCCGCTTTTCGGCCGGGCGATGCAGAAGGGCGAAGTGAGTGGGTCTGAAAACAAGATTGGAGCTGATCTGTGCTCTGGAATGGGGTTTCCGGGGGAGACCAGCTGCTTCTCTCCTGCCCCTTCTGTCTTTTTTAGGATGTTAATCTAGGGTCCATCCTTCCTACTTACCAAGCAAGTCACCATGCAGGGGTTGCTTTATTTAGTTTTATTTATTTATTTTATTTTGTCAAGCAATTATAAGGTAACAGGTATAAGTAAGTATAAACATAGCTATGAATACATGAAATGGGTACATATAAGAAAAATAAAAGAAACAATAGGACAGGGACGGTAGGCACGATTGGTGCGCTTATGCACGCCCCTTAGGAAAGGGGTGAGGTCAATAGTAGACAGTCTAAGGTTAAAGTTTTTGGGGTTTGGGGAAGAAACCACAGAGTCAGGTAGAGTATTCCAGACATTGACGACTCTGTTGCTGAAGTCGTATTTCCTGCAGTCAAGTTTGGTGCGGTTAACCTTGGGTTTGTATCTATTGTGTGCTCTTGCATTGTTATGGTTGAAGCTGAACTATTCACTGACAGGTAGGACATTGCAATGTATAATTTTATGTACTATACTTAGATTGGACCCCCCTTGTTTGTGAGGGTGCAAAGGCTTGTAGCCTTTTTACGTGTGTATGCAGTTCGTTCGTGCATTGCGTTTGGGTTTTACGAGCCAAGGTGTCTCTGCTGCCTCTCTGCCTCTTTTTTTTTTGCAAAAGCCAAAGGAACTTGCCGGGCCAAAGCATGCATGTGGTTGGCAGGCCCGATCAGTCTTTCCCGGGCTCTCCGAGGAATTCCCGGAAAGTTAAGGACAGGAGGAGGATCTCTGAGTCTTTTGTTAAGGTGTTTACAGCCTTTGCGTAACTTTCTCTGTACGCCCAGCAGGAGGACGCGGCTTACCCGGGTTTTCGGCCCAAGCGAAAGTAGCTTCGGCTTATCGTTCCCCGCCCTCAGTCCAAAGAGACAAGCTAATTTAGCCATTAATGGTGCTGACATGCCGGTACATGTAGTGCTCAAGATAGTAAACAGGTTCTCAGGGAAAAGAAAGCAGCTCTTTTGTTTCCGGATTAGTTGTTTTCTTGGCTGTAAGTAACTTGGTTAGAGTGTCTTTTTAAAAAGGCTTTTGTAGCTTGCCTTTTAGAGGAATTACACACACACACAAAAAAAAAACCAGAAATCCACTTCCCTCAATATCATCATTATTATCATCCCACATCAGTCCAACTACAGGATGGAGGTTGTGGATCCACACAGGCCCAGTGCAAGTTTTTTTTTTTAAAATTTATTTAAATTTATCAATTTATTCAGTCTAGGGCTGGAAAAAAAATGACACTAAAAGCCTCCTACAGCTTCCATACCTAAAGCACCAGACCCAATACAAACTTTGTATTTTGGAAATTATTTTTGAAGCGAATTTTAAGTAATAAATAGGAGAGGGTGTATGCCATTCATCAGAAAATGAATTCCAAAAATGTGGGGCCATGACAGAAAAGGCCCTGCTCCTTTGGTACTGATTATTTTTTTAAAAAAGAAGAGTCCAAGGCTTTGCCTGTCATTTTCACATACAACCATTAGTGGTTTTTTAAATAACATAAGAAAGTTGATGACATCTTTCATATCAAAAATTCCTATATTCTAAAGCAGAAAAGGATAAAACAGCCCATTGAATTGACACTTCTATGCACCCAGTCATAGTTTATTCTTTAAAACATGGTTTAACTAACTGGCATGGCACAAATGACTAACTGAGGCAGTTTTTTGATGAGCCAGAAATATGGGAACTATTTCTAAGCATATCTCAGCTCTTCAAAGGAAGTGTGGAAAGATTACAATAAATCTGCAATAACTGAACAGCCCCAATTACACAGAAACAGTCTGATTTTAACAAACTAGTTTGATTTGTGCATTATGCACTATTTACTACTGCATTTGAAAACAGTCCATAGACTTCAATTAATGCAGAATTCTGGCTTCCCCACTGACTTTGCTTGTCAGAAGCTGCAAAGGCGAATCGTGTGACTCTGGAACACTGCGACCATCATAAATACCATATAAACCACTTGCCAGGCACCTGAATTTTGATAATATGACCTTGGGGATGCTGCAATTGTCATCAGTGTAAAAAATGGTCACAAGTCACTTTTTTCATGGCCTTTGTAAAATTGAACAGTTACTAAATGAACTGTTGTAAGTCCAGAAATACCTGTATAAGTTTGGGCTGTTTGCAGAGGGCAAACTGACCAGGTTACCTGAGAACACATTTCCCTTGCAGTGAGCTTTGTTATTTCTATTTCTTTCTTTTTTAAAAAATAAAATTTTATTCATTTTTCACATATTGAAAACATCTTTTTTCAGTGAAGAGCATAGTTCCTGGTATCACATTTTAGTTTAGCTTACTTTTTTAAAAAAATTGTCATTGCACCTCATACAACGAAATCAAACACCATCTTCAGTGCACATCATGACCATGACCATGAAAATAAACATAAACACACATCCTTCACCCTTCACACATTGAACCGAAAATCCCTGACACCACACCAACACTGCACTATACAGCAGAATTCAAAAGAGTTACTGCCCTGGGATAGAAGCTGTTTTTCAGCCTATTTTTTCTTGTTTTTATTATTCTGTACCCTCTGCCAGATGGTAATAGTTCAAAAAAAGGGTGCCCAGGATGAGATGGATCTTTGAGAATGTTTTGAACTTTCCTAAGGCAACTTCCAAAGAGAGGAGAGGGCAACCAATGATCTGACTTTAATTACATATTCCTCTTTCACATTTGAGTTCAAATCTTACCATTGCTTTTCATATTTTCTATCATGTTTATTATATACTTTCCTCCAGGTTATTTTATATATTTTTCAATTTATTACTTGACCTATTTCTTTAAGCTTTAAATAACTCTCATATTATCATCTTCATTATGTTTTATAGTTTTCTCTGTCAGGTTTGCACTTTCATTGCATATACTTAATTAATTCATCATTCCAAAAGTTCAATCTCAATTCAAACATTTCAAAAAAGTTTCCCCTACTATTAACAATTTGAGTGTGCCACCCCATGGCTTACATGTCATATAATTAACCCCCCTTTAAATCTCATTAATTATTTAATTTTTAATTATCACCTAATAGGTTAAAACCAATATTCTTCTAACTACTACATTGCATGTATACTTTTCAATCCAGGTTCTGCAAGTTTCTCCTTTAGTTACATACAGAATATATATAATTTTAATAGAAAAAAAGTTAATCTATTCATCATAAAAACTGATATTATTCTCCTAGTCCCCATTTCCATATTTCATTTCTACTGTAATCTATACATTCGTTACACATAGTTATTTCTATTTCTGTTGTTGCCATTATATTTGAAGTATTCTCAAGATAATAATTAACATGCACAACTGTTATGTCTATATTTTCTTTTTTTCAGAGATGAGATTCCCGGAATTTGAAGGACACCTTGCTTTCCTTTGTATCTGAGGATTATTGCTATTTTCACATCCTGCTTGCAGATGCGAGACAAAACAAATTGACTTGTTTGTGCAAAAAAAAAAATAATCCTATCCTTATTTCAGGGCAACCTTCCACAATTTGATATTCCCCTAGCTTTTGGATTACATTATCCATAATCCACAAACCAATTGGGCAGTACTGGCTGAGGATCATGGGAATTATACAACATATTTGGACAGCACTAAATTGCAAAGGCAAGTCTTCTAAAAATTATGTTTTAGAAGCTTATGCTACCTACTTTCATACTTTCATTTATTCAACTCAGTTTTTTTTTTATTAAGCAGTGCTTTATTGATTGCCAGATTTTAGGGTACTTAAAATGCTTGATTATTTCACAGTAGACAAAACCTATTCAGACAAGTTCATATCTGGTCACTTGAACTAAATGCTCAGTTGCTGAGAAATTGAATGAAGAGCGAGGGGAAGAACAGTTTAATTAATTTGGGATACTTCAAATTAATGAGTGTTCCTTTGGAATTGTTTGGCATAAAATTCAACCCGGAAAACAAAGATTGTGAAAGATTGTTTAAGATTAACACATTTGAGTGAATAAATCTAGTATTTCTTTTGCACAATAACTAAGCATGAGGTGTGAAGGAAAGTATGCAGGTATTGGAGTGAATTAATGATTTCTTTGCATTGTTCATAAAGCAATTTAATAAACTTTGTATTTTGCATGTTATAAATGCTTTGATACCCTAACAAATTTTAGATGCAGATAATAGCTAAGAGCAAACTTTTTGTGCCAAAAAAGGCAAAAACTCTTTAGTACCATTAAAGAGAATCAATCCTAACAGGTAGACATAGAATAACTTTATTGTCGCTTTGTATGTACACTAATCGGCATACATTAAAATGAAATTTTGTTGCATACAGCTCTCAAAGGGTCTCCATCTCTAATATATACTACATAAACATGACAAAATAAATACAAAATCATGCATATAACCACATATATGACACAGAGAAACAATAGAATCTAATTTGGATGTATACATGTACATGGTGAGAAAAATGAATCTTGCGAGTTTACCAGACAGATGGTATAGGGAACAAAGCTGTTACAGAATTTGATAGTCGTCCTAGAAATACTTCGAAATCTCCTCCCAGAAGGGAGCAACAGAAACAGACTGTAAAGTGGGTGTGTGGGGTCTCTAACAATGCTTTGAACTCTTGAGCACATAGCGCTTTTAAACATCCTGAATAACAAGAAGCAAGCTTCCTATAATCTCAGTTGTCCTTAACACTCTCTGTATGGGCTTTCTATCTGAGGCACTGCTGCCATAGTAGGGTTTGTTTATGTGGTGTGACCATATTGGCTGAGGATTATGAGAAATGCAGCCTCCCTCTAGGATGGCATCAGTACTAAACTAATGCAACTCTGCATCTGCAGCCAAGATGATTATATTTCTAACCACCCAATGATTCCAGGTCTCTATAGAAAGTCAGCCCTTTTGCTTGTCCAGATTGTCTGTTCTACCTCCAGAGTCTTAGATGCTCAGTCCCTATCTTCCTTTTGGAATCTTGATTATCTAACGGCAGGCTTAACGCTAGTGATCACACAAACCACAATGCGTTCTTGTCGTTTGTTTAGGGAAACTGGGTCAGCATTGCTTTGCCTAAAAAACTGCACACCTGTGGAAATCTTTGCCCGTGGCTGGGAATCTGCCCTTTTTGTTAATCCAGGCTGCAAGATGTTTTTCTCACCTAGCTAATTTTGTGGCCAAAGAGTTCAATTGTATCTGGTTCCTAGCCGAAGGATATTCTAGAGGGACTCCCATTAGTTTGTATTGTTTGCCTGCTTGTTTATTTGATTCCCTTCGTTGCTATATTAGAACAGGGGTTGCTTGAAGAAAAGCAAAAATTATGATAGCTGCCAGTGGGGGCTGCTCAATTCCAAATGTATTTTGTCTCCCACTCATTGCTTCTCTCCCTTCTGCTGTTTTTTTCCAGTGCTGTTTACAAGGGAAAGCTGAGCTTTGCCAGCATGAACTTAGTGCCCTCTAGCGAGTGATTCTGGAAAAATCCATGTTTTGCTGTCCCTTTACCTCTCACTTGTTTACCGAATTCATGTTCTGTTCCCTGGCTAAAGTTACACCGGGATTAATTGCATTTGTACAAAACAGATCGGCTTGATGCATCATTCAAAACCCTTCCATGGCAATCAAGCCTGTATTTTTGCAGGTGCTAAAGTGAGGGCCATGATACTTGGGGTTCAAAACTCCAGATGACCACCAGTTTGCATCCACAATAAGTAACTCTGCCACACCTAGTGGTCATCCAGATAGCCACAACTGGTTGCTCTAATAAAGTACTATATAGCATTTTAGTTTGGTAGTAATGTTACTTAAATATCTTCATATAAGAATTGACCAGTTCAGTGATTTAAAAAAGATACTGACCAATGGATTCCACTCTTTTTGGTTGAAATTCTCTTCTCCACCTCCAAAACACTATGAAAGTAAAATGCATATCTTCTATGTTTAGTGAAGTTCATCAATAAACTCCATCATAACTTTGAGACACAAAGAGTATATGATGTTGGGTTGGTGAATGCTAAACAATACAAAAGATAGAAGGTAATGTACAGTGAGAATTACTTCCTTGAAAATAGCCATTCACTCCACTTCTCCACATTATTGGGGCAAAGCTGAGAAAGTGACCCACAAATCTAGCAAGTTTCAAGGCCACCCAAGGATGATAACCATCCAGATCCTAAGCCTGTTGACGCTTTTTCTGTAACAGCATGGGATTTTTTTTGGAGTTCTGTCTCTGTTCCCAGAAAGTTATGTTAAATCCCTAAAACAAGGGTCTTCAAACTTGGCAAGACTTGTCGACTTCAACTCCTAGAATTCCTGAGCTAACGACTGGAGGAGGAATTCTGGGAGTTGAAGTCCACAAATCTTAAAACTGTCAAGTTTGAAGGCTCCCTGCCCTAAAAGCTGATGCTATAATAGCAAACCTTAAACCAGAGGTTTACTAATGACAATAATAGTGTTTTGTTAAGTAAATCTGTTCTGATGGTAATAACTACCGATAGTCCTCAATGTACAACCACAATTTCCCCCAGAGTTTTCATTGCCAAGCAAGTTGTTAAATGAATTCCCCCTCCCATTTTATGACCTTCCTTGTCACAGTTGTTAAGTGAATCACTGCAGTTAGTAATACGGTTGTTAACAATCTGGCTTCCCCATTACCAGAAGGTCGCAAAAGGAGATCACATGGCCTTATATATGAGTCACTTGCTAGGCATCTGAATTTTGGTTACATGGCCATGGGGATATTGCAATGGTCATAAGTACGAAAAACAATCATAAGCCATTTTTTCCAGTGCTGTCGTAACTTGTGAACGGTCACTAAATGAACTTTAGTTGCAAGTCAAAGGACTCCCTGTATTTTAGGTCATTCAATTGGGATCATATTCTTTCTACAATGACTTGAAATTTAGCCTGGGATGGGTAGTGATGAAAGCATAACTGCTAATATTATTGTGACTTATTATTTTTCAGGCACCCATGTTGGGGAAGGTCATTTTAAGAAAATGATGTAGGATGTTTTGAAAGTCCTCGGTTTTTCTACCCACACAGAGCAACAACCAACAAAGCTGTGTGTGGGTAGGTGGAGAAGGTTCTGACCCATTATGAGACCAGATCGCAGGTCAGCTATCTAGAAGTCACTGGTAAAAAATGTGGGTTGGCAGCCACCGCTGTATTCTTTCTGCATCTATTTTGCAGCTGCCAGCAAAGTTATATAGGCAACGAAATGTAAAACAGGTTTTCCATGGTTGAGCAATACATTTGGATTTGAATTCTTAGAATTCCCAACAAACAGGACAAAGTAACTCTTCTCTTCTCTTCTCTGTTCTATTGTCTTATATGAGAAAGCATTCTGCCCTGAATTGCTTCCTGCAGTAGAAAGAAAAAAAATCAATCCAGGCGAAGCTTTAGTTTTAAAACAATGCAGCAATACCCTGGATTTTTTGGAGGCGGCATCCATCCAGTGCCAGTTGTAAGAATGAGCTTTGCTTTCGGCGTGAGTGAGCACGGTTGACCTTGCACGTAGGTGTGCCAGCTTGGATCCTTCCAAATGGAGGTTTTGGGGTGGATGAACTTCTCAGGTAGAGTCAGAGGCCTATCTGCTCCATTTGCTTTTTTTTAAATGAATCAATATTGAAAGGTCCACAAAGGTCCTAAGCTCGCTTTGAAGAAGCTGCCAGGTCGGAGGTTGATGATCGCTGGTTTCAAATAGGTCTCAAATACAGAAGAGGCCATTGGTTTATCAGGATTGCACTGGGCGGCTTTTTTCTTTCTTTTTTTCCCCTCTGAAAAAAAGAAGTCTATCTGGCACTGATAGACTTGGTTTTTATGTGCGTCAGCAACATATCTAGGACTGTTCTCAAGCTAATTGTTTCGGAAAATGGACTGGAAGTAAAAGAAGGTTACTGAAACTAGTAGGCATTGCACTTAAGGACCAACCGTACGTGTGCTGACCTGGATATAGCTCCCGCTAATTGAGTAAACTGTATTGTCATGTAAGCATTCAAACATGCTTAATGGGTTAAGGCCAACTTGGGCCATAGAAGCTCAAGACAAATAGGAGTTTACTTTGTAGAATCAATATGAGGCTTGGTTCTGCATGCTGATTTTTCTTCCCCAGCAGCGATATATTTTATTAAGTTCTTGTCTAAATGTCTGCTGGCCCCTTCCCTCCAGATTGTAAAGTCTGTACTTCAGAGAATCAGAATTACAACATGAGTTACAGCTTAGGGCTGGGATCATAAAACACTGCTGATAGATGGTCATCCAGAATTTATTTGAATATTTTCCAATGAGGGAGAGTCCACCAACTGTCTGGGTAATGGGACTCACATATTGAACTAACATTTTGCTAACATTCAACTGGAATCTTCCTTCCTGGAATATAAAACAAATTTTCCACATCCTGTTGTCTGGATAACAGCAGACTAGCTCACCAGAATGAATGCTAACCTTCTGTGTGACATCATTTCAGTTACTCAAGTCTGCTATCATATTCTGCGTCAGCTTTCCTCAAGGCTAAGTACACCCAATTTCTTCAAGCTTTCCAAACACAACTTAAGCCTCCAGTATCCCGATCGCCGGAAGACAGTTCAAAGCCAACTCTGCTGACTTCTGAGTTCTCATAAATGAGATCTTGGACTTCTAGAGTCCTGCATCAGTGGCATATTTCTCCAGCCCCATATTTCTTTCCAATCAGCTCTGAAACCAGGGCTCACATAAAAAATACACTGACAAGGGAGAGGATCTGGCTGGGGAGAAAGAAGGCTCCCACCCATCTGTTCTGCCCTAAAAATTACACAATGCATTTCTGTAATAAGCGGGTGTTTGCTAAAGTAAGGGGGAATCAGTATAAGAGAAAACCCCACATGAAACTAACAGTGATCACCGTCACTATTCATGAACTGCCTCCTTTTTGCTGTGTCTTAATATGTTCTTTGAGAAATGGAAAAATCCTATTGGAAGAGAAGATGTGGTTGTTAACTCCTTTAAATGTAATGTGAAATATATTTGAGAGCATAGTATGTCATATGATAAATTATACATCTAATCCTTACACGTTTGTTTGTTTGTTTGCCATCCATCTTGCCTAACTAAAGATGCAGGAAGTCCATTCAGTTATGCACCTGGCTTAGGTAGAAACCATTCTAATCTGGAATCTTCACCTGTAGCCAGTAGAAATTCTCTTGTTCTATTAAACTACTCCATTTTGGGGGGAGGGGGCTGCCAGGACCTACTTATCATGCTATTTACATCATGTTTTCTCTTTTTCTAAAGCCGTTTTTTTTATTTTATTTAGTAGAATTATCTACTACGGAGAAATAGTAGGAACAGGAGGTTTTTCATCTTATTCATTCAGGGCTGTTCAAAGTTGCAATAGCACTAAAATAAACAAAAAATTTTTTTGAGGATTCCTCGCATTGAAGACCATCACAGCACCCCTTGGTTACATTATCAAAAATAAAATTATTTTAGACTACAGCAGTAGTTCTGAAGCTATTGGCAAAAATTTCAGGGTTCCTATGTAAATAAATACTTATCCATGCAGGAAATGGTTTTCTTTTGATCAACCTCCTAAGAGTATGATTCTAAATTGCCATAACATCTGTTTCCGTATAAGACCGCCTCTTGATTTTAGTATCATTATTTAGGATTTGCTTGTTTTAATCATGAACAAGGTTCTGATTAATGTTTTAGGCAGAACCAGAATGTCATGTGCATATTCATATTTTGTTCTTTCAGATAAGGATTTTTTTTTCACTCTGTAATTCATCTCTATAGAGAAAAGAAAAACTTTTCTCCATGTTTGTCGTCACTTCTATTTTCTTGCATACCACAGGCTTGAAATATTTTATATTCTGTGTTTTCTATATTGAAAAACAAGTAATAAAGAAACAGCTGCACCTCATGCTTTGGTAGGTAACTTTTTAAGTGGAAACACCTTAAAAGCTGTTTGTACCATACCGTAAGTGCATTGTTGCCACCCTGTCACATTTTGAGAGAAAGTACGAATCGCTGTCCAAAAGCTTGAAAAACAATGCTTTAAAATTCTCCAGCTAAAAGAGTAGAAGAATGTGGACATTTGGGGATATTTAAAAAAAAATGGGTCAAAGGAATGAAATTATCTAGTTTGTTCAAGCCTATAGCAGAGAGCAGGTCTGACGTGACTAGCTCTGTTGGGACACTCACAGCTGACTGTAAGATAGTGGGATCTTAGCCAAGCACTATAAGGCCTCTCAACGTCTGTCCTTCCCTTTCATCTGATTGGCCCAGGAATCTATGAGCAGAACGTTGGAATGTGCTGGTTAAATGATTAGTGTAGCAAATGAAAACATAAGCCATGTTCTTAGTATACCAAAGTTGTGCAATACCAAAGTATTGCATTTCTCAAGGATGTTCTCCAAATGTTCTAGGTGGTTTTCTTAATGCCTTCTTTTTTTTAAAACAAGTTTTATTCAATTTTTCACATAAAAACAAAAGGCTCTTTTTAGTGGACAACATATTTCCGGATCATCACTTTTACATAAAAATATGACAATAATTATACATTCATATATGCATACTTAATTCTATTATTACCGTTTCCATTCCAAATTTTCAGAAAAGAGAGAAACAAGCAAATTAATCCTAATCTCTTACATTAATCTCAATCCAAACATCCTTTCATTTCAATTATTTCAAATAATTTAATATTTATTTTAAGAATAAAAATAATGTATGTTTGCCAAATAAAAAAAAGGTTACCAATGTCTCTCCTTCCTTTTAATAATCTGTATTAGCTTATTAATTTAAATAGTTCTTTAATCGGTCATATTTTCTTTTCATCACACATTCTTTCTATAAATTCTAGATTAATACAAGTTTTAACACGAGAAAAAGAAACAAACTTAAGTTTCCCCCCTTTTACTGCTTTGAGTGTGACACCTCAGTGGTTAAAATATACCTTTATTCCCTCATCTTAATTCCCAATAAACCTTTATTTTTAAGTAGTTACAATAATAGTCATTACATCTTTTCATTTGGATTCCGCAATATATTTTCCCCTCTTAACTATTTCTAATTTCAAAAAGGGAAAAACTGACTATTTAATTCCTGGTTACTGATATTGACCTCATTTTTAAACTTCACATTCATTTCAATTATTACAATTTTTTCAATAAACCTTAACTTTTCTTTTAAAGATAAAAATAAAAATGTATATTCATCTAATAAGTTATCAGTATCTATCCCTCCTTTAATAATCTATATTACCCTATTTTGTAAGTATTTTTTAATTGCAAATATATTCTTGTTACCCCTTGTCACCCTGCAGAATCCCCTTTTTAATTCATCAACAATTATCTCTAAAAAACCCAATTTCTTTTCATCATTTTACTATTTCTGTGTTTCTTTATTTCCTGCACCTGTTTCTTACTGCCTCTCCTCCCCCTCTTTTTCCCATATCTTTTCTCATTCCAGTTTATATCCCTCTCTTTCTTAATATCTTCCTTTCCCCTTTTCTGCTGCACCTTTCTACCTCTCCTGATTTCATAGGTATTCCCCTTTTTAATTACCTTCTTAAATCTCAACTTTTTAGCCTTCCTTCTTTCCCCTCGTCTTTGTAGTGTTCTTTGTGTTAATTGTCCATTTAAGATGGCTTCTCCTTGAGCCGACTCCTCCTCCTCTGAAGTTCTTTCTTTTTGTTCTTCAATCGCCATTTCCATTTCTTCTAACACAGAACAAAGTGATTCGCCTCTTTCCCATAGTAATTATCTCATACTTTTAAGTTCCATTTTTAATTCCCGAAGAGATATCATCATTACACACTCTTATATTTTATAATCGTTAAAGTCCACAAAAAACACTTTTACTTTCTTTCTTTCTTCTTCAAGTTTTCTAAAGTTCTCAATTGTTCCAACCCAGGGTCTATACCAAAAACATCAATCAATCCCGCAGTCGGTCTTTCCTTGCTTCTTTCTTTGTTCTGGTTCAGCTTTCACTTTCTAAGATTCTTACTTTGTTTCAATATTTCTTTAACATTATATTGACACAAGTTCATACAGAAACAGGATGATTTCCCTTTTGTTTGAATTTAAGTTTTTATCCAGAAGATGGCACTCTCCATTTTACAAAGTCTTCACCTTTTTCCCCTATTTTATTATTTAGGGTTTTTCGGACCTCATATTCCAGAACAATCCAGTCTCCAATTTGTAAATTTTATTATTATTTTTTTGACAATCTTAAGTCCAGCTTTATTTTATGCCTATTTATTGCCAAAATATTTTAATCCAATTTATCCAATTTAATCCAATTCCGGCTTCTTCCTTTCCCAGTTCGAAGCCCCGCTTAGCTGTCAAAATTATTTTCTTTTTTTTCCCCCTGTCCCTTTGTATTTTTGCCGCTCACTTTTCTTTTCTTAAAAGTTCCATGTTACCTTAATCCCGGGGTCCTTTTTGTTTGGTTGTTTCACCCAGTTGTCCCAGCTCAGATGTTATCCACCTCTTTCTTCACTCCTGCACAAATCTTAGTCCAGCTGAGTCCTCCTCTTCGGGGTGGCCATTTTGGACCACCGCTTCAGTCATCTTCGGGGGAAAGACCAAGCCCAGAAGGAGAGATGCGGCTCCCCTCAACCTGGCTGGTGGTTTCCCCTTACTCCACCGCCCCTCCAAGGCAGCTTCAGCCCCTAATCGCAATGAACGGGGCTCTCCAACAAAAGAGCATGGACCATAGCTGCGGACAGTCACGATCTACGGTTCGTCAGTGAGGAGGGCTCAACCCGGCTAATGCCTTCTGATGTCTAAATCTAGAAACTGGCTACGTATTTTTTGTCCTGTTCCAATCTTACCTTTCACTTGTTTCTCACACAAAGGAGCAGCAGAGATCCCTAATTCCCTGGTACAGAACCAAAGTAAAGTTTTAATGGGAAATCAAAACAAGAATTCAAATTAGGGCTTCCTTCTGTTGAATATGTACATACCTCACCATTAGTAATTTAATTGTAGTTTATTATTCCAAATGGCTGGATTCTCATGGAGTGCAACAGGGGTCTCCTTCCCCTGAAAACAACCTTGCTTGGATGCAGAAGTAATTGCAGTTCTACATATTTTAACTTAGAACTTTTTGATCATGCTTTGAAAATAAGGAAAAGTTAAACCTGCTCACTATATTGCGAGTCAGTGTTGTTAATCTTAATTCAGAATCTTAAAGCTTCAGAGAAGCCATAACTGTTTTCAAGCTGTTGTCTTGAGTCTAGCTTATTCAGATGTGGTATATCAGTGTTTTGCTAATTGGAAGTAGCAAATAAATAGCAAATATAAACAGGGTTGCCATGCTAGTCCTATGATTTTAAATTTCTGGTTCAAACATAGTTTTCCTGACATAGAAGAAGACTGATAGAAAAGCCTGCAAAGTATTTGTATGTAAAGGTAATCCTTGACTTATGACCACAATTGAGTCCAACATTTCTGTTGCTAAACAAGACAATTGTTACATTTTGCCCCATTTTGCGACTTTTCTTGCCACCATTTTAAAGTGAATTACTGCAGTTGTTCAGTTAGTGACACGGTTGTTAAGGGAATCTGGCTTCCTCATTGACTTTGCTTGTCATAAGGTCTCAAAAGGTTATCACATGACCTTGGGACAGCACAATCATCATAAATATGAGCCAGTTGCCAAGCAACTGAATTTTGATCACTTGATCATGAGGACGCGGCAATGGTTGTAAGTGTGAAAGTCGCTTTTTCAGTGCTTTTGTAATTTCAAGTGGTCACTAAATAAATGGCTCTAAGTCAAGGACTACTTGTCTGTTAGGTTAAAGCAGGGGTCTTCAAGCCTGACAGCTTTAAGACTTGTGGACTTCAACTCCCAGAACTCCTCCTCCGGTCATGTTAGCTCAGGAATTCTGGGAGTTGAAGTCCACAAGTCTGAAACTTGCCAAGTTTGAAGACCCTTAGGTTAAAGTATGTTAAATTTATAGAAGCAAGTTCAGAGGAAAAGTTGATCCAAATCTGAAATGTCAAAATCTTTATTTCCTGTGGGGGGGGAGGGGCAGGAAGGAATTAAGAAGAACCCCGTGGCAATATTCCGTTAAGCCATAATGCCAGTTTGGTGCGTGTTAACCTTGGTGCTTTGTAAATCATGGTTTCTGGCTAAGCCTCAACAAGCTGAGGTTAAAATAAACCAGGGGGACTGTATGATATATTAATACAATCATAGTATCAGTTCGCAGGAAAGCAGATTTAACTCGAAACATGCTCTCTCGCTCTCCTCCACCCACCCGCATGAGTCCCGGGTGAAAGGACAACGTAACCTTACCAAGGCCATTCCAGATTACATCACCTCAGAGAGAAATTGGATCAGCAATCCTGTGTTGCCTTGAACTGATCACCCTACAAACCTCAGCCTGCCAACACGAGGGCTTAATAAGAAGCCAAAGCATACTGTCTGCAAAATAATATCTGCTCAAAATTGATGCATTCGGGGTGTCTCCAGCTGTTAGCATCCATGTGCTCCTCTAAACGAAAAGCTGCCCGTTGGGTGACACTTAGCGCAAGACACTCTTATGGAATAGGTTTTGCAGTCTATCTCTCTCCAAAATAATAAAATCCCCACAACCACATGATAGGAGACTTAATCTAGAATTAACTCTTGAAAAAGGGGTTAAGTAATGCAACTGGGGCAGGAGTGGCCACAAATCTCCATCCCAGAGCAGGCCTTATATTATCACCCAAGCTTTGGAGAAAGGAGATTGAGCTGTTAATCTGACAAAAGGACCAGAACAATTCTTGGAATTGAGTTTTTGTACAGGCAAAGAAAGTCTGAAGTCTGTGCAACAGGGAAAGGGTCCAGATTCGCCAAGTGTTTCCAAAGGATGAAGGAAGGAATATCCGAAAGAGCAAGATCTGCAGGAAACAAAGCGTGAGAAGTTGGTAAGAAGGTATAAAAAATAGAGCATGCTTTAATTCCAAAGTCCTCAAATTCTAGCGGAAATGAGCAGGCTTTACGTTATATTTTACTGGTAATAGAGGGTTGCTTTAGATTAGAAGGCAATCAGAAAACTTTTGTTTACTTTGAAATAAACTGGGAAAGTAGAATGGTGTTTTCCCTTTTGCTTTCATTCATTCTTGATTTCCTTCTATCTGTATTGGAGCCCAATATCCTATTACAAGGAGGAGAGAGAAGGAAGGTGGGAAAAGCACAGGAGGCAATTAGATCTGGGACAATATTTAATTGCATGAGTACAATACAGATGGCATCCCTTCCTGGATCATTAGAAGGTAGAAAGGAGATGCATCAATAGTAAGCAGTAGCAAAATAGCTGTTTAGGGAGAGCAGTATTCCCTCATACCTGGCATGAGAATATATCAGTTATCACCCCTAGCAATTCCATTTTTTTCAGAAAACAAGATAACACCATTGTTTGTTCTTAATGAGGTTTCACTCTTTCAGAAGGAGTCCACGAAGCATCTGGGATTCTCCTGGACTCAAAGCTCTTGCTGGAAGAAGAAAGCATTTGCCTAGCTGTTACACCAGATGAAGCTGTTTCTGAATCAGGAAACTTGGGTGACTCTCTCATCATTTCTCATCTTGATTACTGTTGATCTGCTTTCTTTGGGCTGATCTTGAAGACTACTCAGCAATTACATCTGGTCCAAAAGGCAGCTGCGTAGTTGCCAATGGTCAGTCCCAGTTCATGTCCATCTTGCAGGGACTTCATTGGTTGCCAGTAGGTCTTCAGATACCATTCAAAAGTGCTGTTTATAAAGTTGTAGAGATTGTGTGTTTGAAAGAGTGAGAGAGATAGAGAGTGTGTATTGTGTAGCGATAATTGGAACTACTGTGAGATTTCTGTCAATACTAAAAAAATAAATAATCCAGACAAGAAATTTCTTGCAGTGTTTGAAGGAAAGTGTCATCCCCCACCTCCCTGCTATTTCAATAGTGTTTTAATTGTTACTTCAAAAAGTGTTCTAACGGTTACTTCAATAAGAGTTTTAACTGGAATTTTTAATCTCAACTATTATAAAATGTGGTTTCTCAATCTTCTTGCGCCATCTGCTGACAAAATAATGTACTAACTCTAAAATAACACACAGAATATAAAAACAGGGGAAAGATTAATACTATTCAATATAGCCTGCCAAATCCAAGCTTCAAAATCCAGCTGAAAATTAGAAGGCAGCAATGAAGTCAAATATTTATTGCCATCTTGAAAGCCAACTGGGTGACTTTAGGCCAGTTACTCTTTCTCAACCCAAGCAATCTCACAAGATTGTTGTTACGGAGAAAATTGGAGGCAGAAATATTAGATATGTTCAATGAGTTGAACAAATATACATAAAAATGAGAAAACAATCCGATCAACATCTTCTACTTACCGTATATGCCGGCGTATAAGACGACCCGGCGTATAAGACGACCCCCAACATTTCCACTCAAAATATAGTTTGTTATATACTCGCCCTCTTCCGCATGCCTTCCACTTTGCACTTTTTTTTTTTGAGGCACTTTTGTCTCACGTGGAAGCGAATCCCGTGAAGCTGAAAGAGCAGCCAGCCTTCTCCCAGCTCCCAAGGAAACGAGGCTCGCACCGCCCGGGCTCCGCTGAGGTATCCGGCTGGGGCTGTCAGGAGTTGTTACCGCTGGCGCAGCTCGCTGCTCCAGTCCCGTGTTGCCTCGGGAAGGGAAAGGCAAAAAGAAGAGCCGCGGCGGCGCTTTGCAATGGCAGCAGCGGCTCCTGGTTTTGCCTTTCCTTCCCGAGGCAACGCTGGACTGAGCCACGCGGAGCCGCGCCAGCGGTAACAACTCCTGACAGCCCCAGCCGGATACCTCAGCGGAGCTCGGGCGGTGCGAGCCTCGCTTCCTTGGGAGCTGGGAGAAGGCTGTCTGCTCCTTTCGGCTTCACGGGATTCGCTTCCACGGTGCGCAAAAGTGCCTCAGCCGCGGGCAGCCACAGTGCTTCCCAATTACTATTTGCCGGCGTATAAGACGACCCGGCATATAAGACGACCCCCAATTGGAGGCATCTTTTTCAGGGCAAAAAAGTCGTCTTATACGCCGGCAAATACGGTAGCAATCTATTTATTTTTGCATATCTGTTAATTATCGTGGAGAAAACCTTGATCCATTGAAGAGTAAAGAAGATGCTGGGTGATTCCTGGCAATCTTTTTGGTATGGTAGGCCTGAAAAGACACCACTGATACCTCTGGAACTTATCCCAATATCACATGCTCTTCCCAGAAAACTATTGACATGAAAATTTTGAATTCGTTGCTAATCACCACCCAGTCTCTGAACTTCATTGTGGTCATTTCAAAATGACAAAGCTGAAAAATACTATATCTCTCAATTTGATTTGACTTGATTTGATTTGTAACCCGGCTTTAATATTTTTACAAATAATTCAAGGCAGCAAACATATCCAACATGCCTTCCTCTTCCTATTTCTCTTTGGTCACTGTCAGAAAGCAACTTTAACCTGGTACGTCCATCTTACTCATGAGCCAAGGGTGAGATGAAAGCAAGATCATTATGCCATAGCAGAAGAAAAGAGTGTTTGCAGGGCTTGTTTATACTATGGTTGCCATGTAAAATGCCAGTTTTTTTTATTTTGTACTAAGAAATGGACAGAAATTGTTCCCAAAATAGGCATATCATAGTTTAATAACAATAACAAAGAATCTCTCTGCCTTGCATTTGCCTCAGTTCTGCTTTGCTCTTGTGTGATTTTGCCTCATACACTCTGCAGCTCTCATTTTGCCTCATACACTCTGCAGCTCTCATTTTGCCTCATATACTCTGCAGCTCTCCATTAGATGTTAATAGATTCTTTGTCACCAGCAATATGACTCTTGCTGTAATGGGACCTGGTGATTCTACATAACTGTTTTTTAACATTTGGGAACTTTAAGATGTGTGGACTTCAACACTCAGAATTCTCTAGCCAGCAACTCTCATTCTGGAAATTGAAGTTCACACATCTAAAAGGGGCCAAATTTGAGGGATGATCTATTCTAGATGCTGCCAAACTATAACTCCCAGAATTTCCCAAACTTTCTAACAACTGGGAGAATATTGGAATTGCTGGGAGAATATTGACAGCATTTGGAAGACCATGGCTCCTATAAATACCAGGAATCATACAATATAGTGTGTAATGAAGCATCCTGTTTTGCTTCAAGACTGGAATAAAATTCAAGAATTTCAGGGGTTTTCACCCCTTCCTGTTTTCCCAGGCTAAGCTCATCTTTTAGTAATAGTTGCCACAAATCAAGGTCATCTTCGTATTTCTCTAAACAGATACAATATAATGTTATTTTACATATTACAAGAGAGAGAGAGAAAACCTAAAATAACTGCACTTTTTTTGGTAATGTCCAGTTTAATGTAATTACTATATTGCACATATTTATACATTTGAATGTAAAATAAACATTATTACATGCAAAAAATGATAAACACTAGTGGTACTGGGAAACAGCGGTTTGTAGCATCTATGGTTTCTGTAGCAGAGTCATGGGCAACCACCAGGGACTGAGAAGAAGCAAAAGCAAACAAATGCTGAGACATTCAGCAAATGCAAGTTTTCATCAAACATCATGATGTAAGTAGGCCATTGCCCCATCTCCATGATGATAACAGACCTGTGATTTTGGTTATATATGGCTTGTAACAGATGTTGCTGAGCTCAGCTTGGGATGGACGGTGATTGGGGCATGTGATGTGATGATGGGTGCAGGGGGTGCATTTTGTACTTTTTACTTATTGCAAGGAACCCTGGAAATTTCAGATTCAGGATTCCCCAGATGTGCCATTTTGCTATCCAAAGAAAACAGAACTTTTGAGAGGACGTCTGTCTCGGAGTTATTTGTTGGAGTGGAGGTTTTCTGGAACGCTGACACAAAGTCAGTGAAACAAGCCTGATTTATTGACCAACTGTATGATTCACTCAACTGCAGTGAACAACTGTGACAAAGAAGGTAGTAAAGTCAGGCACAAGTCATTTAGCAATTGCCTTGCTTAGCAATGGAAAGGCTGATCCAACTGTGATTGAGGACTATCTGTACTCTACTTCTGTTTAGGGAACAAAATGGCCTCTGTGTGTGTGCATGTCACATCTTCATGATATTAAGCCTCAGCTGATATTTTTCCTCCAACAATAATCTCTGTACAGGTGGTGAGCAGCATGGTGGCCTAGAGGTGGAGCTCTCGCCTCACAATGAGAAGCCTATGAGTTAGCTCCTAGGTAGCAGCAGATATTTCTGGACGCAAAGAGAAAAATATCTGCTGCAAACTCTGCGAAGGCATCCGGAAGGGCATCCGGCCAGTAAACGCCCAGCTTCATTAAATCGCCCCAACTCCACCCCAATGTGAGGGATTACAGGGTCGTTAAAAGAAAACAAAAAATCTCTGTATTGGTAGTCCTCGACATGTGACAATATTGAGCCCAAAGTTTCTGTTGTTGAGCAAGACAGTTATTACGTGAGTTTTGCCCCATTTTATGACTTTTCTTGCCACAGTTGTTGAGTGGATCCCTGCAGTTGTTAATCCTATAGCTGTTAAGTGAATCTGATTTCCCTATTGACATTGTCAGAAGGTCACAAAAGATGATCACATGACCCTGGGACACTGCAAGTATCGTGACTATGAACCACTTGCCAAATTTTGATCCCGTAGCAATGGGGATGCTGCAATGGTCAAAAGTGCAAAAAACAGTTATAAATCACATTTTTCAGTGCCATCGTAACTTCGAACAGTCACTAAATAAAGGTTTGTAAGTTGAGGACTACCTGTACACTGTTTTAGTATAGGAAATGTCATGCCCCTGGTGGAGACTGACTCTGAGGGAGAGGAGGAACATCCAACAGGGAGTGGGAGTGTGGCTCCAGAGGTGGTGGAGGAGGCTGGGGAAGGGCAGAGGCCAGCTGAGCAGTCAGAGGAGGACCCAGGTCCATCCCCTCTCCATCCTAGGGCACGCAGGGAGGAGAGGATCAGGGTAAAACATGGTCTACTCGGGAGGAGAGGGCCATGATCCTCTTCATGGGATGCAGGTGTGAGATCTGCATAAGAGTCTGGACCTGTGTGCTATCAAACGCTGCAGACAAATTAGTGTTTTATTCCTAGAGGAGGTTTATCTTGGTTGGCGTTCTTCCAAGGGACTGTACCTGGTTATCTTCCTGAAGTTGGCAATTATTTATCCTGGTCTGTCGTGGAAGTTTATTCAGTGCGGTTTCATTTTTTGGTTTTTGCTTCATTATCTGCTCTTTGAATTTGAACTGTGTTTCTTTTGTTTGGAATGTTATTTTGAAAATAGTTTAATCTTCAACTGTGAACAATTAAACAGTGAAGCCAAGTTGAAAGCATTAAAGGACCTTTATTTACGTTTTGGTTTTTGTTATATTTCTGATATACTCCGGGTGATCACAGGAAAGCTGGTGTTGGCAGACATAAGGAATGACATCTATGAATGCACTTTCTGGGCCAATTGTGGTCCTGCTTTCGGAGCCACGTCAGAGACTGAAGGGGTGGTCATCTCAGGAGCAGCAAATGCAAAGCAGCTCTGCCATTGCTACGAGTTTTCTTTTTCTTTTTTTTGAAACGTCCTCTTTCTTTCCATTACTACAATAAATTACATTTTTATTACACTTAAGGACCAGCACAAGGAAGGTGGGTAGAGTCAGTTAAAAAGCATAGAGAATACATCAGAGTCCAACAACAAAAAGAGGTAAGAGCATTGGATGGGCCTAGGGGAGCATAGAAGTTAGCGTGTGGCAAATTAAATCTCTCACAGTAGAGAATTCTTATCTAGTACGAGAAGCTGGATGCTTTTAAAGACTATGGCGAGTCTTTATGGCGCATGTCACTATCTGATGAATTTAAGCACTTTTGCGCAGAACGTGGCAACATTATAGATCAAGGGTCTTCAGACTTGACAGCTTTAAGACTTGTGGACTTCAACTCCCAGAATTCCTGAGCTAACATGACTGGAGGAGGAATTCTGGGAATTGAAGTCCACAAGTCTTCAAGCTGTCAAGTTTGAAGACCCCTGTATAGATGTGGTAGCTAGTTAGTATCTGAAAGCAGCAGGGAGGTTCAGAATTGTCCCGTGCACTCTGGATATTTATGTAATAATTATGAGATGAGGCTAGTACAAATGTCTTTGTAATGCAGACACTGAGGAGTACCTGCTCTGTTGTTTCTGTAGACCATGTGGAGGGGAGAATTGTCTCTCTGGATAGGAAATCTCCTGTATTGGTCTTCAAGGACAGCTGAGAGGAGGGTTTCACATTGTGCCAGAGTAAAGGACCTCTAGTGCCTAGATACTTTGAGGTTAGTGACGTATGGGGAGGCAGAGTGCCAGTTGGATTCGCTGTTAATAAAGATTGGAGACCAGGCTCTGTCCAATTGATGCTCTGTCTGTATTTAATTAACTTTATTTGGCCTGATGACTGTAACGCTTCCCCTCTTCCGGTGCCTGTGGTTGTGAGAGAGACATTAAGAAGAAAAGTGATCTGATTCATCACGACAACCGTTGATGTTGCCTGGTGATGCAGGAGCCTTGATGATGCAGCCCTTTTATGCTGCATTTCTTGTACATTTTCCTACAAGGAAGGGATCTGAGGAGGAAGGCTACGTATTTGGTGCAGTGGAAGGAAGAGGCTGATGCCCAGGACTATTCACCCTAGATTCTTCCCACCCAATTTCTTCCCACTCTGTTCTTCCTCTCAATGTGCCTTCTGACAAATTATCCACATAAATGTTTCTTTGGGTTAAACAACTGCATGTTCAATCACTCAATTTGTACTGCTTCTTTCTAGCCTAACACACATGATAGGATCTTACCCACCACTTCTGTCAGTGGCTGGGCAATAGGATGTCAATGGATAGCTATGTGTGGCTAGCCACTTCCTTCATCTTCTTTGAAGCATCTTCCAAAAAAGAGAAGGCAGATGCAGAACTCATGTTTCTAAACACAACATGGAACCATCTGCTTCAGGTGATTCTTTGCCTTGCCTCTCTGTCTCCTGCTGAAGCTCCTAGAGAGAGAGAGAGAGAGAGAGAGAGAGAGAGAGAGAGAGAGAGGAGGGGAGGGAAGAGAGGAAAAGTTAGTTGTTATAGCATGCATACTGTTTTAATTTAAAAAAAACCTCATACAATACTATACACTATAACGCAGGCCATAATTTCCAGAGCTGACTGTGCAACTAAAGGGCCTATTACTAGCAAGCATTCATAGGTGCTTGATCCAGTAAAGCATTGTAATTATGTCGGAGTAGCTTCCTAGCATAGCCACAAAGGACAACAGGCAATGACTGACCTAAGAACTGAGTTCTGAACAGGAACACACAGAAGTATAATTGAATGTGGAATTCATGTATGCGTGTTTGACTTGCATATTCATCAATTAATGTCCAGCTGCTGCATTTCTCTTTCCATGTTTGAACTCATGTATTCATTTGCTCCTCCACTTACTTTCACAGTGATGCACAGTCTTCATTGATGCACAGTCTTCATACATGCAATATACATATGTTCATGTCCAGTGACCAGGGGATAGATATTGTATATCATTTATGCAGGGTTATTTTGGGAGAAGAAGAAAAACAGTACCCTGGTTCATCCAGTACCCAAACATCTGTAATGCCTTGTCTCTTTTATGGATCTGTGTTTGTGTATACATTCTGTTCAGTCCCCTTATTCCTCCCTGAAGTGCTGTACCTCCTGCAGGAGAAAGACAAGAGAATTCTTCATCTTTTGTCCACTTGGAACCAATTTGTAATAAAAGTGATTGTCCCAATTTGGTGTACAGCACAAGGAAGATGACACTGATAGGCATATGCAGGAACTGTTATCTATGCAAAAAGGGGCTGAGACATTTTTAAGTGCAAAACAACAAGATAAAATTCAGAAGTGATACAGGAAGTTGCCTCCCCAATTCACTAAGCTTTAAGGAGAGGAGGTGAAGCACAATCAAGTTGCAAGATTATATTATTGTAGCCAGTCACAATAAAAGCAACTTTAGCCTTCCTGTGAAATTAATTTCCTGGTCTACCTAGTTAAACTGACATATGATGACCTTCAAATTATCTTCCTTCTCATCCAGGCAGCACAGTAGGATATCAAATCCATGCCCAGATTGGGCAGGGCTATTCTAAGCGGTTTGACTACCAACATGAGCATAATAATATAGTTCTGGTGTTTCTTTGGGAAACACTCCATCTTTCAAAACCTGAGCAGCAACACCCGAGGATGGCGCTATTGGTGAAGAGAAGAAGAAGGACTCAGGGTTTGCCCTTATTAAACTTTAGAATACCAGATAAAGTTTTGCATAAATTCATGGTCTGAGGTCATTTACACTGGACAAAAATATCTGCAAGGGTGTCACAACAAAAGGAAAAAAAAAACCACACAAACCCCGAAGTAGAGACCATTGACTCCGCCAGAGGTATCAGTCTGACTGAAATTATTTGGAACCGTGATGCAAGCTGCTTATTATTATTATTTTTACCTTTATTGTCAGAGTACAACATGTGTACAGTGAGATTGGCTGAGCTTCATGCACCTCCCACAACACAACTCACAGTGAGGGCAGAAGTCCCACTCCCAATCTTATTACACTATGTGACCTTGTTGCTTGCAGAAGTGGTTGGCCTGTGTTCAGTAGTGTCTGCAGAGGAAAAAAAAACCTCTAAGTCCCTGCGGGCTTCCTCAGGGTCTTTATGGACAACCTGAGACCAAGAATCTGGTATGACACATGGCTAGACTTGAGGTTAAATCCAGACCCAGATCAGCCTTCTGCAGTCTGGCAGGTATATTGAATCATGTCTCCCATCATTCTCAGCTGTTCAATAGTGGAGGTCATGCCTATTGTCATTAACTACATAGGTAATTTGACACGGCTTTCCAAACTTGCTTTAATTTAAAGAAAGGAAAACACATTGGGGTCATAGCAAAATAAACTAATAACATAGAAAACTAATGGGTTTTTTCATTATCACAGTAAGTCTGCATTTTAAACCATGGCTGGATAAATAACTGGAATGGTTGCTTAACTCGTACTTCTATTACTTTTTTTTTTTTTTTTTAAGTGAAATCATTTTATTGATTGTTCTCGCTGACTGGTGTAAATGTTGTGGGTAAGTTCTGTCTGGTATTTTTGTAGAAGTGTCTTCAAACATAGCATTTCAGGTCTTTCACACGAGAACGCTTACCAACTCCTCACTTCCTGAACTCTGTGTGAGGCCACAAATGTACCAGCAAAGGTTGGATACCATCATAACTGCCCAAGTAGCTCTGCCATTCTCAGATAGAAAGTTTGCCTCTTTTTTGTGTGATTTGACACAAAACAGATGTGGTGGGAAGTGAAGACCAGCTGGAGGCTTCTTGGCTGCTAAAATGGTAATAGTGAGATTTCCACCAATCTCCCCCCTCCCTCAGCCTCAAGTGGCCACTATACCTCTCCAACTGAAGACAGAAAATTCAAATTTCAAATTCTCTCCAACTCTTTCCCAACTTGTAAGCCCACCAACTGAGGCTGGAGTTGAACTGATTTCACAGAAGTTGTAAAACTTATTTTAACGTTTTTCCATTTGTTTGAAAGGGATGATTCAAAGTCATGTTCAAAAGTTACATACGTGTAAAAACTTCACACAGGAAAGAAAGCTAAAAGCTAACCAAAGCGTAACAGAAAACTGAGTGTCACTACATAATATTAATTCCAACTGAGTTAAGTCTCTTGCATACAGAGGACTATTTCAGCACTGCAGAAAAAAATAGGTATATAACCTCTGAGGCAGGGAGTCTTGCAGATGGGGGGAGCCTGGTGTATTAGTACTTAACAACTGCCCTTCATCACTTTTTCTTCTTTCTCATCCTCTTCCTCTTTTCCATCTCCAATTCCTACTTGTCCTTCCTCCTCTTCCTCCTCGTCTTCTTCTTCCATGTCCATCTCCTCTTTCTCTTATCCTCCTCATTGTCCTTCACTTCCTCCTCTTCTTTCCTGTCCTCAGAATAACAAGAGTTGGAAGGGACCTTGGAGGCAGAGGTGGGATTCAGCAGGTTCTGACCAGTTCTGGAAAACCAGTAGCAAAAATTTTTGAGTAGTTCAGAGAACCGGCAAATAGCACCTCTGACTGGCCCCACCCCCATCTATTCTCTGCCTCTCAAGTCCCAGCTGATTGGCTGGGTCTTCTTTTCTTGCCCTGCACAGGAGAAAGGAGCTGGAAAGCAGGTTAGTGGGGTGAGGAGGGAATGGGGATTTTGCAGTAACCTTCCCCTGCCACGCCCACCAAGCCACACTGCACCCACCAAGACACACCCACAGAACCGGTAGTAAAAAAAATTTGAACCCCACCACTGCTTGGAGGTCTTCCATTCCTCTTGTACCCTTGTATTTTTCGTCTGTGGAAATTCTCAGTCATCCAGGTCATGGTTGTCCCAAAGGTGCTCTTTCAACAGGCAACTGGACTTTCTGTTTTTTTCTTTGAAGACGTTTCACTTCTCATCCAAGAAGCTTCTTCAGCTCTAAAGCTCTGAAGAACCGAGAGCTGAAGAAGCTTCTTGGATGAGAAGCAAAACGTCTTCAAGAAAATAACCAGAAAGCCCAGTTGTCTCTTGTAAAAGCACCTTTGGGATCTTGTACTTTTCCTTCAACAGATCAACGAAGAAGGAAGAATATGTGATGGTCAATCCCAACAAGTATATAAACATGATTCAAAGGTATTGTCTCTGTGTTAGTACATTAAACTGAAAACTATTTCTATTTTGCTTAGAACCAAGGTTTGTGATTTTATCTTAGTGTAGATATCATACAATAGGTTTTTGAGGCTATTTCTTAAGCAAACCAGGCCACATCGCAGAAGTATGCCATGCAGCACAACCGACCAGCAAGCAAGGCAGGCGAGCAGTGTCACTCGTGAAACAATATGACTGCCAAGGAGGAGGGTGGAAGAACCCTGGTGGGAAATTCAAAAAGAGGGAAGACGCCAGGGAAGAAGAAGCCCATTTCACATTTGTGGGCTATGCGCAGACCAGGGTGAGACTCACTGATGTCTTCCAGTCCAACAAAATAATGGCTATGATCACAATCGAGGGCAAGCCCTAACGCATGGAGGTGGACTCGGGGTCCTACATATCTATAATATCGTGGGACACCCTTAAAAAACTCCAACCCAAGTAGCGGCGTGAACCACAGATCATCACCTTGAGAGACTACCAGGGCTGCTGCATACCAGTCCTGGGAAAGAAGACAGCCCACGTGGAGTATGGCACCTTCCGGGGAGACCTGCCACTCACAATAGTAGACCGGAACCTGCCCAGTCTGCTTGGAATGAATGGTTCCAACCACTCCAAATAAACGTCACTGGCATCCACACTGGCAACCACCACGCCCAGCCCGGCAGCAGTCATCGCAGAGTTGGAGCGAGAATTCAGCGATGTCTTCGATGACCAACTGAGACCCCCATATCGTTTAACCTAGACCCCAATGTTGCTCTGGTCGGCCTGAAACCTCAGCGCCTCAAAAGTCAAAGAACAACTAGATAATAGCCCAAGGGGTTCTAGAACCGGTGGACCATGCCAAATGGGAGACCCCAATCATCATCCCAGTTAAACCAGATGGGTTGATAAGAATCTCTGCTCACTATAAAATGACTCTGAACAAGGCCCTCCAACAAAGCGCCTACCCAGTGCCCGTAGTTCAGCACCTCCTGCACTCCCTGGGCCAAGGGACTATATTCGCCAAATTAGACTTGGCCCAGGCCTATCAGCAACTGCCCACCGACAAGGCAACCGCTGAGGCGCAAGCTATCGTCATGCATCGGGGGGCATTCAAGTGCAAGAGACTCCAATTCAGAGTAAGCATAGCACTGGGCCTGTTCCAGAGCATCATGGAATGGCTACTGCACAATGTCCCAGGGGTCATACCCTATTTCAACGATGTAATCATCTCGGCCAGTAGCAGGGGTCAACTAATGGAGCAACTAAGGGCAGTCCTGGGAAGATTCCAGGAAACGGGGCTGAAATTGAAAAGAAGCAAATGCCACATAGCAGTCCCACAAGTGGAATTTTTGGGGTTCCTAATCAACGCCGCAGGCATCCGACCCACAAACGGAAAGCTTAAGGCAATACGGGAAGTCCCCATACCACAAAACAAGGCGGAACTGCAAGTGTTCCTACGATTGCTTAACTTTTACAATGTCTTTCTGCTGCAGAAAGCAACCATCGCGGAACCGCTCCACAGGCTGCTCGATAAGACAACGAGCTGGACTTGGGGACAACGTGAAGCCGACGCATTCACAAAAACAAACATTTTAACATCAAACAGCGTCCTTATCCAACACAGCGAGATGCTGCCTTTAACACTAACATGCGACGCCTCCCCATACGGCATCAGAGTGGTCCTCAGCCACAAATTACCCAATGGGACAGAAGCCCCCATCGCATACTTCTCAAAGACACTATCAAAAACACAAAGAAATTACAGCCAGATAGACAAGGAAGCACTTGCCGCAGTCACAGGGGTCAAGCACTTCTACGAATACCTGTACGGCAGGCAATTTGACCTCATCACCAACCACAAACCCTTGCTGGGCATTGTGACAAACCCACACCGAACATCCTGTTGCCCAGGATGTTAAGATGGATAGTGTTGCTGACAGCATACAGTTACCGCATAATCCACAGGCCAGGAAAAGACATCGCCCACACCAACACCCTCAGCCATAGCCCCCTCCCAGACCCAGCCGAAGACCCAGCGCCATCCACTACAGCACTACTTGTAGAGACCATATTGCCTGGACTGATGACATCATCAGAGATCGTGAGACTCACAGCCTGCAACAAAATCATGGCGTGGATTTCAAACTGGGTATGGAGGGGATGGCCGGAGGCAGCCCAAGGGGAGGAATACCAGCCATATAAAAATAGACAAGCTGAACTGTCAGTGTTAAAGGGCTGTATACTGTGGGGGGACAGAGTAGTTATCCCTTCCGTTAAGGAATAAAATACTGGAGATGCTACATGAGGGCCACTCCAGAATGGTCCGAATGAAATCCCAAGCCAGAAGCAACGTGTGGTGGCTGGAGCTAGACAAGGAGCTAGAAACCTGGGTCGCCACTTGCACCCCCTGCCAAGAAACTAGACCGGCACCCCCAGCAGCGAGGCCCAGGAAGTGGGAAACACCTACAGCACCATGGGCCAGAATACACATCGACTTTGCAGGGCCCTGCCAGGGACAGATGTTCCTTATAGTCGTCGATGCGTATTCCAAGTGTCTGGAGGTAATCCTAATGAAATCCACCACATCGGAGGCAACCATAAGATCACTCCAATGGCTATTCGCCACCTACGGATTACCAGACATCCTCATATCGGACAATGGACCACAGTTCACATCACAACAATTCGAAACTTTCCTGGCCGGATTGGGAGGTTCAACATGCACTGTCAGCACCTACACACCCGGCCATGAATGGACAAGCGGAGATAATGGTCTGGTCAACCAAAAAAACGCTCCAGCGAATGGGCTGAGGGGACTGGCAGGAGAGGATCGACAAAATGCTCCTAGTCCAACATATCACACCCCACACGACAACACACTGCAGCCCAGCAGAACTATTAATGGGTCGAAGGCTGCGAACTACGCTTGACCGAGTCCAGCCCAACTATAGCTCAGAGATACCCCCAGATTCCACGGGAAAATGCAGGCAAGTCACTATAAGGGACCCGGTCTACGCACATAACTACACTGGGGGACCAACATGGGTGCTAGCTAGAGTAAATGAGATCACAGGGCCCAGGTCCTACAGGGTGGAGACAGAAGAAGGGAAGCTATGGGAAAGGCACATAGATCAACTACAAGGCCGGGTCTCCAGCCAAGCAACTGACACTCAATAACAGAACAACCCAGGGCACAGACACCAACCCCCATACAACAACGGCGGAGACATGGACTTCTGGTTTGGGCTTCTTCGGCGACGGACTGAAATCTGTGATCATGCGTGGTTTTGATCTGTGCTCACCACCAGAGTGCCCTGAGCTGGCTGGATTCAGGGCTAAGCCACCCTGTAGAGGTGGTGAAGAGGGGGGAGACTGCCAGCAGGGTCGAGGAGAGCTGCATCTCTCCTCCCCAGCTGGCCATTACTCCCTTTCTTGAAGGCGGTTGCAGCAGTGGTCAGAAATGGCCACCTCAAAGAAGAACCCGACCGAAAAAGATTGTGCAGGAGGAAGATAAGAAGAGAAAGCTTTGATGGACCGGGTTGAACTAAAAAAGCAACAACATAAAATACCGTGGTATTTGAACTTTAAAAACATTGTTCCCAAAGATTTCTGAAGCGGCGAAGGAGAGAGAGAAGGGAAAAGATTTGAGGTTTTTTTTCTTTCCTTCCCCATACTGACAGCTAAAAGACTTAAGTAAGAAATGAAAAAATCACTTTGACATTAATAGGCATTTAAGCTGAAAATAAAATGTCAAAGGGATAATAAAGATTTCTTGGATATTTAAAAACTTTTTAAAAGAAGGAAAGAAGAGAAAAGGAAAAATCAAAAGGGTGGGATCTGGAAAATGGAGGAGACCACCTGGAAGTAAAAGGAATTAACAGTGAAACCTTAACAAAATTCCTAAAAATACATTCTAACTGAAACTTTGTAACAAGATAATAGAACCCCAGGAAGAGAAAGTGGAAAAAGAAACAAGAAGAAACAGCTTTGGACTCTTTGGATTACTTGGTGATTTTGGGACTTTTGGTTATTGGATTTAAATGACTGAAATCAATTGGGTGGCTGTTTAAAAGTGTTTAAAATGGCATCGCTCTTGGAAGAACTGAAAATGGAACTTAAAAAGAGAAAGAAGATGCACAAGAAGAAATAGGTTTTTTTGGCTTCGTATTTCAACTTTTAGAAATGGAGATCTTGAAATATGAGAAACAACAAGAAATGCTTGAAGAACAAAAAGGGCAGGACAAAGAAGAAGCTATCTTTAATGATCAAATAATTCGATGTGGGGGGAAAACGGAAAGGGGGGAAAGAGAGTGAAAAATTTAAGATTTGAAAAAATAACCAAAGAAAAAGAACAGCTTGAAAAGCAGTTACAATATTATGAAAAAACAGAAGAGAGGATTACAGAAGAGAGAATTAGAATTAGAGAGACAAGGGGTCAAAAGGGGGAGGGAGAAGAAGAGGGGGGGAAAGGAAAGGAAAAGAAGTTATAAAGGACAGAAACAGAATATAGAGAAGCAGAGAAAATGTACAAGGACTAAAGGTATAAGCCTATTTAGAAGACATAGAGATAATGGGTGAAAATATAATTGAAAGAGGATTCTGCAAGGGTACATAAGATAGCATTGTTATATTAGAAATAGAAATGAATTTAGAAAATATGAAACAAGTGTGGTTAAAGTGATAGATAAAATACTTATTGTAATGTAATGGAATGTTTGTTAATAAATAAATGAAATAAAGAGAATGAGAGAATGAAATTAGGGAAGGTTGGGAACATTTTAATTGTTATTAATGATTTATAAAAATTTAAGTGAAGAGAAATATGAAAGAAATATGAAAAAAATGGAAATATTACAAGTGTTCCTAAGGATATATGATATTTAATAGAAAAGAAATGTTAAAGATGTCAATATTAATTGAAGATTGTAGCTAACATTAATGGTTCAGCCCAATTGGAATAGAATGAGTATTTTATGTATTATTGTTATATATATATATATATATATATATATTATCTTGAAGAACTTAGTGTGTATTTTAAGAATGTACCAAGCAGAATTAGATTGGCAAAAGTTATGTGTTATAAAATAGAGGTTAGATATTGAATTTTATAATTCTAAAGGCATAAATTGAAGTTTAAATAAGATCTGAATGGACAAAAATTAAAAGATACAAAGGTGTCATACTCCAATCAGTAACTACAAAGGAAAACTTGTTTAATGAGAAAAGAAAATATGAAATTGAAACAGGACAGATAAAATTATAAACATAATGATTAGAAAGATATTGAAAGAAAAAAATATGTAGTTGAACTTAGAAAGGAATGAGATAATCAAAAATAAGGTTGAGAAAACTAAGGGAAGGGAAAAATCACTGAGAAAATGCTAAAATAGTAATAAGATATGGAATAGAATACAAAGATGAAATTGAGTTTGTATCTGTATGGAAAAGTGACAACCTTGGATCATGCTATTCTCAAAAAAAGATATTTTATTTGTATTATGTTTTGTGAAAGCCCAAATAATTTTTTTTCCAAACAAAAAACGGCAGAGACACTTATCTTGCAAAGAGGAAGTCCCGTGGTGTTCTTCTGAGGCCTCAAGCTCGACGGTCCCTGTGGCACCACAAGTGGGCTTCGAGACTGTTCTGCAAGCAGGGACTGGAGCAGTGGCAGACCCATCCGCTCGGGCCGCCGCTCCAGGAACAAGTGAGGTGCTCAGGTCCAATCGCACCCACCGAAGCCCCGCCTACTTACGCAATTACGTACTGTAGGCGAGCGCTAATTGGAGGAACACTAACTAGGAGGGGAGGGGTGTTGTATATGACCAATTATGGCCAAGGAGTGGAGTAGGTTAATAGACTCCACTCATTGGCTCAGCCACTGGCGGGAAAAATGAAGTCCCATCAGTGGCTGAAGCTTTGGACTTTGAAGCTTAAAAGCTGGCGCCTTCCGCGGCTGAGCGGCTTTTGAATTAAACTTAAATAAAGACTGCTTACCATTCCTGCTGTGTCCTGCCTCTCATTACGCATGGACCCACTTAACAGAAGGAACTTCTAGAAAAGAATTGTGAACCAGTTTGAAAACAGCAGCAGCTCCACTTCTTTCTGCT
The DNA here is from genome assembly GCF_049901735.1 of Notechis scutatus. Classification (NCBI taxonomy): domain Eukaryota; kingdom Metazoa; phylum Chordata; class Lepidosauria; order Squamata; family Elapidae; genus Notechis; species Notechis scutatus. The sequence goes on along the minus strand of NC_142011.1, from coordinate 103,264,855 downwards.
CCCAAATTTTACCACTGTTGGAGATCTCCATTTTATTTTTTATTTTTATTATTTTTGCAGGCCACATTTGTACATTTTATTTTATTATTAGATTGTTATAAAACATACCCAGTATATTATTTCATTATAGTGGTATTTGTACAGTATTAATAAGAGATTATTAACACTAATGTTTACATAAATTAGGCCATTAAAGATAGATAAAAGAGAAAGTATTATATCAATATGAACTATGATTTAAAATGTCAGGGTTAATAGAAATAAAATTATTTAACCTTTTCATTCAGAACTGAATATAGCATTAAAGAGCAGCTGCAAATTTCATCAAATGCCTGGAGGATAGGCCTCCTATAAGTTATAAGACATAATAAAAACCAGCAAGTTGAATGTTTTTAAGCTGATTCCATCGCTGGTGCTGCTGTTTCATACATTTGGTTTCAGACTCCTGTGGTGAATGCAAAAGATGGAGCACAACTCTGAGGAGAAAGATCATGCTTAATTGAAACATGGTTTGTTGAGTTCCAGCTTACAAATGAAGAGGAACAAAGAGCTGTAGAAAGAAAAGGGAAGTCATTGTATAAGTGTTCAAAATTCTAGACCTTAAAATCAGTAAATGTTACACAGCTGAGAGACTGGAGCATAGACAGGTACGGAGAACGATTTCCTAAAACCAATTTGATCTGAAGAAAATTAAGAAAATGTAACAGATAATCAGAGTTGGAAGGGACCTTGTGGGTCATCTAGTCCAACCCCCCGCCCAAGCGGGAGACCCTACACCATTTCTGACAAATGGCAGTCCAATCTCTTCTTTAAAGTCTCAAGTGATGGCGCTCCCACAACTTCCGAGAGCAAGCTGTTCCATTGGTTGATTGTTCTCACTGTCAGAAAGTTTCTCCTTATTTCCAGGTTAAATCTCTCCTTGTTCTGTTTCCATCCATTATTCCTTGTCTGGCCTACAGGTGCTTTAGAAAACAGCTTGACTCCTTCCTCCCTGTGGCAGCCCCTCAGATATTGGAAGACCGCTATCATGTCTCCCCTGGTCCTTCTCTTTACTAGACTAGCCAAGCCCAGTTCCTGCAACCATTCATTGTATGTTTTAGCCTCCAGTCCCCTAATCATCCTGGTTGCTCTTCTCTGTACTTTTTCTAGAGTCTCAACATCTTTTTTATAATGTGATGAACAAAACTGGATGCAGTATTCTAAGTGTGGTCTTACTAAGGCTTTATAGAGTGGTATTACTACTTCCCTTGATCTTGATTGTATCCCTCTGTTAATGCAATTTAGGACTGCATTAGCTTTTTTTGGCTGCTGCTGCACACTGCTGACTCATATTTAGCTGGTTGTCCACTAAGACTCCAAGATCCCTCTCACAGTTACTGCTATTGAGCCTGGTTTCACCCAGTCTATATGTATACTTTTGGTTCTTCTTTGCCTAAGTGTAGGACTTTACTTTTCTCTACATTGAATTTCATTTTGTTAGATATGGCCCAGTGTTCTAGTCTGTCAAGATCCATCTGGATCTTGAGCCTATCTTCTTGGGTGTTAGCTATTCCTGCCAGCTTAGTATCATCTGCAAATTTGGTAAGTTCCCCTTCTATTCCCTCATCCAAGTCGTTAATGAAGATATTGAAGAGTACTGGGCCTAAGACGGAACCTTGTGACACCCCACTGCTTACTTCCCTCCATGTAGACTTAGACCCATGAAGGACTACTCGTTGAGTACGGTTTGCCAGCCAGTTGCGAGTCCATCTAGTGGTGGTGCTATCTATTCCACATTTTTCTAGCACTAAGAAGTAGGTTGTGGTCTACTTTGTCAAATGCCTTGCTGAAATCTAAATATATTATGTCCACAGTATTTTGCTGGTCTACTAATTTAGTCACTGTGTTGAAGAATGAAATAAGATTGGTTTGGCATGATCTGTTTTTAACAAACCCGTGCTGACTGCTAGTTATTACTTTACTTGTTTCTAGATGTTGGCAGATCTGTTTTTTTATTATCTTTTCCAGTATCTTCCCAGGTATTGATGTTAGGCTGATTGGTCTATAGTTTTCTGGGTCTGTTTTTTTTTTCTCCTTTTTTGAAGATGGGAACCACATCGGCTCTTTTCCAGTCTTCTGGTAGTTCTCCGGTGCTCCAGGACTTTTGAAAGATATGGTGCAGTGGTTCTGAGATGACCTCTGCCAGCTCCTTTAAAACTCTGGGATGTAATCCATCAGGCCCTGGTGATTTGTTTTCACCAAGATCAGACAAGTGTTCTCTTACTATTTTTTTTTTTTTTTTGCTTATTTTAACTTTTATTTCTGGTCTGTCTTTTACAGTTATGTTTTTGGTGGGTTGAGCTATAGTTTCTTTTTGTGTGAAGACGGATGCAAAGAATGAGTTAAGCAGTTCTGCTTTCTCTCTGTTGCCTTTTACTTCCTTGACATCTTCTCTCTTTAGTGGACCGACTGTTTCCTTGATTTTTTTTCTTGTTATTTATATGTTGGAAGAAACTTTTTTATTATTATTATCTTTGACTTTTGTTGCAAGTCTTTGTTCCTTCTGAGCCTTTGCTATCCTGACTTCATCTTTGCAGAGTCTGGCTATCTGCTGATATTCTGCCTTAGTTGTATGTCCTTCTTTCCATTTTTTGTACTTGTCCTTTTTTTCTTTCAATTTGCCAAAGAGATCTTTGTGCAGCCATGCTGGTTTCTTCTTGGATTTCTTGTTTTTCTTTCTCAAGTGGTATTGTGCTGGCCTGGGCTTCTATGATCATACCTTTCAGAGTTTCCTAAGATTCTTGAGTTGTTTTCTCCTTTCGGATTTTCATCCATGGAATCTTTCCCAAGTTCTCTCTGCATTTATTAAAATTAGCTCTTTTAAAATCCAAGACTCTGGTGTCATTATGTTCTATTGATTTTGTTTGTGTTATGTTGAATTCTAGTATGACATGGTCACTCTCACCCAAGATTCCTGCAGTTTGGCTGTCCCTCTAGTTCCATCCTCTACCTTTTGGACCACAAAGTTGTCAGCTAGGTTGGTTAGGAACTTATTTGATTTCTCGCTTGGTGCAGAATTAGTTTTCCAATTGATATCAGGATAATTGAAGTCTCCCATTACTATTGTTGTGTGTTTCCTGCATATGTTTGTTAGTTGGCTGGCAAAAAGGACATCTATTTTTTCTGCTTGATTGGGTGGCCTATGGCCATGTCATTCTTTTTTTCTTTTATATTGATTCATATGCATTCTAGGAGGTTTTCATCTTTGGTTTCATGCATTTCTGTAGCAATATAGTGGTCTTTTACATACAGTGCAACTCCACCTCCTCTTTTATGGGGTCTGGTTTTTGTTTTTTGTTGAATAGTTTGTATCCTTCTACCAGTATGTTCCAGTCATGGGTTTCATCCCACTAAGTTTCTGTTATTCCAACTATATCATATTTACCTTCATGTATTCGTAGTTAGAGTTCACCCTGTTTGTTCCCCAGACTTTGTGCATTTGTATATAGGCTTGGAGATCCAACAAAAGCAAAAGCAAAAAAACAAAACCGAACTATCCATACACCAAAGAAGAGAAAAAATAGTTTTGTCAGGACTATTTTGTTCATATTGTTTCCAATTGTGGTTTCTGTCTTATCACGTATCTGTGGTCTCCTTAGAATTCAGAAATGGATCGCAATTATTTAAAATATCTTTTGAAGTGCAAGCTATTAGTTTCATTTCCTGTTGTCTTTCTGTATAAAATAAGATGAGAAGAAATAGGTTGCTCTATTTTTACCATGTTACTAAATGCCCCAAGTCTGGCTGCATGGAAGGTCCAGGCTTGTAAACGGCTATTGTTAAATACCAGATCTCTTCTCAGCCTTAAATATACTGTAACTATCCAAGCTCTTAATATAGTACCAAGATAATGAATTTTCTGATTAAGAAAGCATTAAGAAAAACAAGTAACAATCCAATCCAGCACCATTGCAGCACTCAAACACTTCTCTAAATAAGTAAATAAGTAAGTTTAAAATGTATTAAGAATCTCTGGAAAAATCATAAGCAAGGTGACTTGTTCAATTTTTTTAGACTGTTTTATAAGGAGAGTGCTATAATAGAGAAGGCCCTGCACCTTTAGATTCAGCGATAGATGGTGATCTCAGAGTTGTGACGTATGTACATGAAGTATTCCTTCAAGACCATCAGATCTTTCATTATCCTCTGTCCCCCTTTCCCCTCCTTCAGTTCTTCCTGAAACTGACCCTGAAATGGGAGGCTGTAGTTGCAACCATGTGCCTTAAACCAGGTCAGAGTTTGAATGTGCAGGAATATCTATGGTATGTTGGCTCCTGACATCAGTCAATATCTCTAAGTTGTAACTGAGAAGCCTTTTGTGTAATGTGGGTCATGCTTACACCATTTTATCCAGAGTGAATAAGGGAAGTCCTGGGAAAGGCAGCGTGGCATCTGATGATGTTCTGGTTACTTTAGATTTGCAGAGAACATTTCCTTCTTTGTTCCCAACCAGACTGACCAAATGTCTCATCCTGTGGCTAAGGATGCTCATTTCTCCATATAAAAGCCTGGAGACATGGAAGGAATTAGAAGATGCAAAAATCTTGCATGAAATGGAAATTAAGTACGGGTGGACAAAAACACCCACTGCTATTCATGGTGAAGGAACCCTCCCAGATAGAAACTGGACAGCCTTCTTTTACTGTCCCTTCTTTTGCGAGATGGGTGCAAGGGAGCAAATCTGGAAAGCAGAAGATCCCATCCTCCCATAAGCAAATCTCTCTTTCTCTGCAATTTACTTTTTATTGTATAGATTAGATTTTTTAAAAAATCCTGCCTTTATTATTTTTATACTTCATTATAATAAAGGTGGCAAATAAAACCTAATTATTCCTTCTTCCTCCTCCTGTTTTCCCCACAACAACAACCTTTTATAGTGAGCTGGGCCAGAGAGAGAAAAGAGGGAGCCTGGCCCAAGGTCACCCAGCTCGCTTTCATTCCTGAGGTGGGATTAGAACTCATGGTCCCCTGTTTTCTAGCCTGGGACCTTAACCACTAGACCAAATTGGCTCTGTTTGATGCAAGTTCAGTATCCTACCTTTTTCCTCAGAAAAATATCAATAGTTTAAACAGATGGTTGCTTTTCTTGTTCTTCTCCTCTGTGGTTGTTCTATCCTGTGTGAAAGGGAGTCACAGATATAATGAAACTGACTCACAAGTACAGTGACACTTACATGTGTTGCTACTCTTTAGTGAAGCTAATATTTTCCATCTGAAATGGTAGAGGATTGGTACAGACAAGGTCAAATCGCAGTTTCCTTGATGTATGCTATGACTCCTGTAGGCCAGCTGCACTTTATTTTGCATTGCCTGGGATAACCAGGAGCAACTATGCACCAGACTCCAGACTGAGTATGGTGGAACTTTCAACCTACATGTAAAGAGTGTTTGGCAATTCATTCTTGAAACATTTAAACATTTCCTAGGAACGTGGAATCTCCCCCCCCCCACCCCCAAAATAAATAAATATAGAATTGGGGTTATTTTTGGAATGGGTATGAGAAGGTTAATCCAGCCCCAATTTCAGAATGGATGAGGTAGTTCAAGAGAACTGGGAGAAACATAACATAACATAGTGGAGTCGCCTCAAAGTGAGATGGGCAGCATACGAGTCAAATAAAATAATATAATAAAATATAATATAAATTAAAATAATAAAATAAAATAAAAATAAAATAAACTTTCCTCAATTACTCTGGAGTGAAATCTCATAATAATGTGATTTGACCAGGACTAGTATAATATGTGACCCTGTTGTGTAATGGTTTCCAAACATCTGTTTCAGTGGTGGGATTCAAAAACTTTTTACTACTGGTTCTATGGCCGTGGCTTGGTGGCCATGGCAGGGGAAGGATACTGTAAAATCTCAATTTCCTCCCCACTCCTGGGGGAAGGTTACTGCAAAATGCCATTCCCTCCCCACCTCACTAACCTGCTTTCCAGCTCCGTTCTCCTGTGCAGGGCAACAAAAGAAGATCCAGCCAATCAGCTGGGACTCAGGAGGCAGAGAAGAGATGGGGGTGGGGCCAGTCAGAGGTGGTATTTTCCACTTCTCCGAACTACTCAAAATTTCTGCGACAGGTTCTCCAGAACTAGTCAGAACCTGCTGAATACCATCTCTGATCTGGTTCATAATGATTAGTTATGAAAAGAAAGTTTTACAAGTACAGATAAAATAGATAAGGAATTTTTCTACCTAGAAATATTGGGACTCAGTTCACAGCAAAGTCAATGATAAATAATAAATGGTTACTGCCATCATTGCATGTGGACATTTCTTTTTGAAAAACTCAAAATGATGTAGCTACTGAATTGAAAAATACATATTCATGTGGTACTGTACTGTACCTTTATTAAGTTACTTCAAAATCCCAAAAGAGTGCAAGATTTCAATTTCTTAGAGTCCTTGTCATCAGATAATTTACAAAACAAGATCTTCCCCATTTGCCCAAAAAGGTGAGAAAACCAGTGGTTCATGTGGAAGAGTTCCTTTATTACAAAAAATATATTAATACTCATTTTCCTTATTGGTAGTTGGGTAAAATAGATAATTATTTACATTGTAAAAGGGAAAAATCAAGTCTTAGGGTCACTTTCTGTCAACACCCCAGATCTGAGTTTCTAATCCTAGCTTCTAAAGGTGAGTTATAATTTTCATCCTAGTTTCTGCATATCAGTTTTCTCTGGCTGCTCAGATCTTCACATCTGTTTCTTAAGATGTTTGTCTTGTCTCCTCCCACTCCTCATTATTTGAATGAAACACCAGATGAGAGTAGCAAATGTCCTCCTGTAATAATTAAGTGATTATTAGAAAATGAAATAAAATAATAGCAATAATTCAGAGTCATAACAAGAAGATATTGATGTAGCCAAACCATACTCAGGTGGCTTAATTCTAAGCATACAGGTGTATTAACTATGCCAGTGGTGGCTAACCTTTTGGGGCTCCGAAAATTGCACATGCCAGCACCCAGAAGGCAATGCATGGAGGGTCCCCATGCCCCTGCATATGTGCACACGAGCCCCCCATGTGCACCCACATCTGCGCATGCGTGAGCGATCCCCCTGCATGCATCTCTGCACATACAAACCCCCCCATGTACCCCATGCTTTTCTGTGCATGCATGCGCATCTCCCTCGCCCCTGCGCAAGCGCACCAAATACCCAATGATCGGCTGGCAGGTGCATGGGTGGCGCACATGCATGCATAGTGGGGCTCTTCCGGGTGACCTCTCATGTGCTGGCAGAAGTGGCTCTGCGTGCCACTTCTGGCACGCGTACCATAGGTTCACCATCACAAAGCTATGCTGTTATATGTATATAAGGCATATAAAGGAGTATATGAATTAGGGTGCTCCTTTACAAGAAGACTGCATTTTTCCTTCCTTCTCACAGCCAAAAATAAAGAACCCAGTCTGCAGATTTATTGACTTATTTATCAGATATTTCTTAAATCTTCTTGACCCACCCAAATAAAGACACTCCTTTTCTTAATGTGCCATGCATTAGAAGACATCAGACATATGACTAGATCTACAGGACTACCAATAACCATAAGGAAAAGCAACAGCAAAACTTGAAATATTGTCCAAAAAGGGAAAAGCAGCAAACAGACATACCTGTGATGTCTCTACAGCTGGTGGCACTGAGTCCTTCAGCTGGAAACCTTATGGGCAAAAAGAAACATTTTTTTTTAAAAAAAAGAAATATCGTTTTCTTTGCTTTTTTCCCCCTCTTTTATTTTAAAATTTAGCTGGACTTTTCTCTTGATGCCCTGGGCTCTCGAAAGCTCTGTGCTTATCTCTTGTGCTTATGCCCAGAGATATTTGATATATATAAATCAATAAACAGAAATCATAATTTTAAGTCTTGGGATTGAACTGCAACAGAGACAGAGGAATGATACCATGAAAGAATTGGGAGACTTCCAGTTGCTCTTCCATCGTGGTCAAAGCAGAATCCGCGATCGTGCGCAGTTTCGCTCCGAGCTCACTTATTGGAGGGTCCCGATTGCTGCAATGATTGGAACCACCCTGGAGGGGTGGTGAAGAAAGGGGGAACTGCTTTGAGGGTCAAGGGGAGCCGCATCTCCCCTCCCTGACAAGATAAACCCTCTCTGAAGACAAGTTGCAGCAGTAGTCAAAAATGGCCACCATGAAGACAGAAAGCAGTCCAGGAAATTAAGACTGTGCTGGAGTGTTGAAGTAGCGAGCAGAGTGTGAACCAGGCAAAATACATGGACAATAAAGGTACCCCGGAATTAAGAAACAAATAACTATTTTGAATGAAAGTGTGTTGACGCAGCGAACAGAGAGAGAGGGAAGGAAATTGGAAATTATAAAACTGGCTTTGAATACTGAAATGAATTAATTTGGGGGTGAAAATTCAGAAGAAAATATTTGATCACAAAAGACTTGGAAATTAAATTGGATAACTATTGGATTTTTGGCACTAAATAGGCATAAGTAAATGTTGGAATTAAATGTGTGGAAAAGAAATAATAGCTAATAATTGAAATTAGTGAAATTAATAAAAGTTTTATAACAAAAAAAAAGGAAAAGTGAAAAAAAGGGTGGAACGTGGAAATGGTGTTGAGAGCGCCACCTGATGGTACAGGGAAAATTTCAGTGACTCTTTGAAAAGTGTTTGGTCTTTTTAAAATTGGAACTTGGAACTTAAAAGAAAATAAAAGGAACTCCATCAAAATAAAAACCCTGAAAAGTGAAATATCAGAATATTACAAGGGGAAAGATACTTGAAAAAATTGTTTTGGAACCACCCAGTGACTTTGGGAAAAAGTTGGAAAAGAACCTGGAAATAAAGACTTATGGACATTGATTGTTGAAATTAAATATAAAGGACGCTGGTTGAAACAACTTACTGGACATTTGGTTTGGATATAATTATCAAGGAAGAGGAAAAAAGGAGCAGTGAATACAATGGGGGAATTATTTGCGGAAATGAGACTGGATGTACAGGACATGAAGGAAATGATGAAAGTAAGCTTGGAAATGTGTAGCACTATATTACAAAAACTAGAAATGGTAATTCAGATTGAAGAAGAACAAAGAGAACCAGAAGGGGAGGAGTTAAATAAAGAAGAAACCAGTTTTGAAGATCAAGTGAAGCAACAATTATTTAAGCAGGGGGGCGAGATTTAAAGTTAAAAATTTGAGGTTTGATGTGATAATGAAAGGGGGAATGGTTCGGAAAGCTAAACAAAGGAAAGGGAAAAAGCAGAAGAGGGAACTGCAGAAAAAAGATCGAGAGAGGGAGGAGGATAAAATAAATAATTGGAATGAGAAATGAAGGGAAATAATAATGGGAAAAAGGAGAATTTAGAGAAAGGACCAGAAAATAAAGAGAAATAGGAAGAATGAAAAGAAATTACATAGTTAGGAGAACGAGAGACAATGGGTAAAAAAGGACAGGGAAGGGGATTCTGCAAAGTAATGTGTTGTGGTATATAAGAATAAATATTTGAAAATAGATAGTATTGGAACTGATATTTTTCCCCTTTTCTAAGTATTATTGTTATACCAGACATAGAATTTAATGAATAGATATGGAAATGGGAATTTATTATAAGAATATTAATTCACAATTAGCGATGTATAAAATTATGAGAATTATAATGGAAAGATTAATATCAGTTTTTATAATTCAATATTTTTGCAATATACAGATGGTTTATAAGGTGATTCAGAAAAATACTATGTGAAATCAGACTTAAAATATATGTATATCTGATATTTAATAGATAGGAACATATTGTTATTAAAGTAGAATGAAGGCGGTAAGCTCGAATTGATAACTAAAGGGGGTAATTTTTATAAGTAATAGAACAAGGATTGGTAAAATTTAAAATGTGACAGATAAAAGTAATATGTCCAATGAACATAGAAATAAAATAAGAATTTTAGAAAATATTGTAAAGTAAGATATGAAAATATCCTAAGGAAAATGAAATAAGTTAAGATATGAATTGAAATTAGATAAAATAAGTTTAATGAATTTAATATTAATAAGTAATAATGTGATATGAAACTGAATAAGAAAGATGAATTTGTAACTATGGTCATGTTTGTATTGAAATGTAAAAACCTGGAACCACACTGCTTGCCAAAAGAGAGGGTTTTTTTAAAATTAAAAATAAAAGAAGAAACTGAATAATGAAATTATCATGTATGTTTAAATAATATGGTGATTGGCATCAGAAGAATGTATTGCAATGTTGAATAATTAAATAATGAAAGATTATAATTTAATACAAATATGTGTATTAACATTAGAGATATAATTAATGTTATTATTTTTATTTGCACCAAAATGTATGATGTTTAGATGCCACACTGTTTATGTATTGATGTATATATGTAGAACAAAATTAAAAATTTGGGGGGTGGGGAGAAAGAAAGGATTGGGATTACCTCCCTTGCTGCTGTTCTCTCTCCGTCTCTCTCTCTCTCTCTCTCTCCCTCCCTCCCTCTCTCCCTCCCTCCCCATTTTAGAAAGTACTATAAAAGATATATTGTTCTGAATCTCCTACAAAGGTCACATATCACTGGTCTTAATTATCCTACTAGGTTTTGTCAAAGAATTTCCAAGCTTCCAAGGCCACTTTGGCCCATGAAAGATTATGGAAAAGCAATGTCTTCTTGCCAATGAAAAGGCCACCAACTCTTTATTACATCAGAAGCTCTATTGCCCGACCTTTGACCCTAAGAAGCTAGAAGATAGGCTCGGTGTTTTTTCTGCCCAACTGGAAGTTAGTTCTGAGGGGCATAAACTGAATGTCATACAAAAAATGGCAGTCTTTCCTCAGGTCTTTTCACTTTAATTCTATTGTGATTTTATAACCTTGCTGAATTTGCTTTATTTGAACATTGTTCTAAAGATCCCTGAAGGGCCAATCTTAATAATTATTTTAATCAATTGAAAGATAAAGCAGGGAAATACCCAGAAAGGGTCAAGGGAGGTTGTGCAGAGCACATAAAGAGGAGGAGGGCTTTGAGCATGTGGTGATGGATACCATTTTGACTTTTTTGATCCCCATAGATGAAACTGGATCCCAGAAGGATTAACTTACACTCAAGCCACTTTAGCTGTCATATTAAACCTTAGCATATGAATACTCCTATTTTGCAAGCCAGAATGTCACAATGAAATAAGATATATTTTTGTGATGTTACCAAGCCTAGAAGGACTGCATCGAATCCAAAGCCAGATCACAATTAGTAGCAGGAATGCCAGTATTCCTATGACAGACAAAGGTATTGCATAATGTTGACAGTCATTTCTATGGAAAGTCCTTGTTTCTGTGGGAAGTAAGGAGAGCAAAAGGAAATTGGTTTAGTCATGACTGCTTAGTAAACTCAAATCAATTCTATCTTGCTCCTCATTTTACAAATTTGGAGAAATGGAATGGGAAGAGGATCCTTCTTTGCTGATTACTTTCACCTACTTCAGCATTGCTCACACAGATAAGTTGTTTTACAAAACTCTGAATTATCTTGTGACCTTTTTAATGGTCAGATTGGCAATCAAGGAGTATTCCAGACAAGGTAAAGTGTTCACGGCATTAGAAAGTTGACTCACTGAAATACCGCTTCAAACCTTGTGGGTGAAAAAGAACCAACGTTTTATCACAGACATAGAAAATAATTTACCTGCGTACAGTGTGGTGCTCAGATTCATGGACATGCCCGATGAATTGAATTTGGCTTTGCAGATAAATTCCTCCCCACCGATGGAAGAGTTTTCAGGGATGTAAAGGATGCTGACAAATGTTAAGGAACCACTGTGGTTTTTCATTAAAAGTGTCTGTCCATCTTGGAGAACATGAGCGGCATCCCAGGATATCTGGATCCAATTGGAAACTCCGTGAACCACACAAGCCAGCCGGCTGCCACTCTGTATTGCCTGGTCTTGTGCAGAAGGTTGTAAAATCATCATCCAGCTGCTTGAGGTATAACTGTCTGAGGAGGAGGAAGCGGAGGGGGAGGAGGAGGAGGAAGGGATGACAACTGAATAAACAAATGACCCTTTGTAATTAATTATTAAATGGACAACTGCTTTCAGTGGATTCGCTAAACAGAATCTTAGCCCTACTAGGCTAATCTGTATTTCCATTTCAAATCCATTATTTACCTCCTGCTTACTGCAAAACCTGGACTCTGAAAAAGGCAGCTAGGTGGATGCCTTTGAACTAGAGTGTTGGAAGTGACTATTACATATCCCATGGACTGCAAAAATAACAAACAAACTAAGTCCTACACTGAACCTCACCAAAGATATCACTTTGAAGCCAAGATCACCAAACAGGGGCCATGGACATGTCATGAGAACTGACTCATTCAAAAAGTCAGTCATGCTGGGAGTGATCAGCAGTAAAAGGAGAAGGGGCCACCCTAGTACCCGTGAACTGGACACTATAAAAGATGACACTGGGATGACCATGACGGACCTGAAGGAGGCAGTGCAAGACAGAGGGGCATGGAGATGCTGATCCATAGAGCGGCCAAGGGTCAGACATATGACAGAATGGCTGACAATGACAACTTACCTCCCACAATCAAAGAGAATGCACTGACAAAGTTTAAGGAAATGAAACTTTGGGATTTGTCTATACACAGGTATAAGCCAGTATCCTCTACTTTTGTATTGAAAATTTCTAGTGTCAGCACCTGTGCTTCAGTCTTGCACTTAAATTTCCCATTGCTATCTTCAAACCCACAACTATTTGTTAAAAGCGTTAGTTTGGTCTCTTCTCTTTTATACCAATGCATGTTGGTAATGTTTTTTGAAGAATTGTACACAATTGTTGCTTTTTCCCCAACGTCCACAAACAGGAACTGATCATTTTGGGCTTTGTATACTGCGAAGACAAAATAAGAATAATATATTGGGATTCTAATTTTAACGATGTCAGATCAGAGTCAGGGAAGTCAAAAATCACATTCACCTCAGTTACATACAGATCTCTCCGGATGACCTTGGGCCACAGGTTATGAGGCCTGTTTCCCATTAGATGAAATATATACTATAATGGGATAAAGTAAGTAATTTAAAAGGCAGCATTATTTCTTTGTTAGAATACCAGGTCCAGGTTCTGCCAGGTCCAGTCTATGAATGCCATAGGGACTAGGTCTTTATTGGCTTACGTCCAATAGGCAGAATCTTGCCAGACTAAAGATTTACTACTCTTACCCCAACAGATAAGTCCTGGGAAATTCTAGGGAGTGGCTATCCTAATTCTCTTCCCTTGTATTCTAACCAGTATTCTGGGTTGCCTTTTGTTTCACTCCCTCCTTAGAATGGGATCCTTCCTTCTTAGGAAGCTACTCCACTATAATCCATCACATCACCTCCCTCTATGTAGGCACTATCCCTCACATCTTCACTAGAATAAAACAACTGAATTAGAGTTATGGAGAAAACTCTTTAAGAAATCAAGTTAGACAACTACAAAAGCTACTGTGGCACTTCAAAGACTAATTTTATTTGATTTCATGGATGAAAACTGCTAAAATGTTATCAAACTACCACAGTTTTTTCCCCTTCCTGCCACTTGTAGAAAATCTCTTCTATGAATCATATCCAAGAGTGCTTGTCTAAGAGATTTCTGATAGAACAGATTGGACTTACCGATGGAGAACAAGATAAGGCATCTGGTGAACTGCATTGCTAAAATCAGCATTGAAACATGGGCTAGCAATTTGTGTACCAGGTGGGTGGTAACAGTGTTGATAGCAAGCCATCAAAAAAACATTGGTGGCATGTGATTCACCTTTTTGGTTGATGCAGTGATGTGGATTCCGCTGCCTGTATTTCACCACCTCCTGTTTGACTTTGTTCTTCACATCTTTAGAACAGGATTGCGGGGTATTTTCATCCACTAGGTTAGTTTGGAGGTCACAGTTCTTGCTTGTTGGCTTCTTTGCCTTACAAGCTGATTTTAAGTACTGTTATACCATTATTTGGGAAGAATAATATTGCAGTACTCAGTAGAATTAGTGTGTGTGGAGCGGGGCTTGGATGTCTTCATTGCTTAGCAACTTGTCTTCCTAAAACCCTACCCGCTTTCCTTTAAAAATGGAAGAAGTTAGCTATCAAAGGCAGATCTAAAGTTTTCCCAATTGAAGATATTTTCCTTGCCCCTCTTAATCTTCCATCTCTTTCTCTAAGGAGTGACAGGAACTCTAAAGGTGTTGCTGTGCATGGACCAAGTTTAAATCAAACTATTGAAAATTAACTGTAGAGGCTGGAAACTGAAGATGTTTTCCCATTGTGCTGCGATTCTTCTACTTGTCTTGCGTGGTAAGTATTTTCAAAACGTAGTCTTATTCAGATTCAGAATTTAGTGCTTGATTATCATCAAGGAAAGGGTGCTTCCAGGTGAAGTTTTTCTCCATTAATCACTAGTTTATTTCTCTCACCTGTGTGCAGTGCAGCCTTTATTTACATTTAAATACACACACAACATCAGGAGGGAGAGATTATTATGTTGTGTCTATGATTGTCAGAATGTGTCTTCAGACAGGTTATCTCAATGATCATTTATAGCACATCATTAAAAATAAGCAAATCATTACCTGTCAGCTTTCAATATTTCCTATCTGCAGAGCACAGCTTATAGCTAACCAATTATTGTTCTTATAATAACATTAGAAACACGGGAGCACTAATTTGCAAAACAAATGGAGGAGTATTTTGCAGGCAATGTTTAAAGCTATTTTCTGACACCCATACTGGTTTTAAATAAATTCTACAGAAATCCATGTTTTCTACACGAAATAGTTTAACACTTGAGTTGTACAGTTTCTGTATTTTATTTCTATTTGCATAATACCTTCAGAAATGCAACTCAAGAAAGTTCCAAATTTTAACTTATTACATAGCATGCATTGTTTATTTGTTTATTGATTGATGGGTTGTGAGGCTTCTACACTGATAGTGTATAGTGCTATTAGTTTGCTGTGAAGACTGTGCCAGTATGCTAATTACTCCATTCAGCCACGGTGATGCTTTTGGAATTTATTGTAGAGGAGGAAATCCATCTTAAGGTAGACTGCAAGAATGAATGAATTGAACCAATGAGTGAAAAAATCATATACAGAGAAAAGGGACACATTCATATTTTCTCTCTGATTCATTTTGCAATAAAAGATTTCTTTGTTTTCTTGCTCTAGCAGCTGATTCACAGGGTAATGAAGTAAAAACGATTGAGGTCCCTTTAGGAGGCATGGTAAATATCAGCTGTGAAATTTCAGCTGAGGCTTTGGCATGGTCCCTGACCTGGTACAAGGAAGGACAAAACAAAAACTTGCGCAAGATTGATGACAAGAACTTGAAAACAGACCAAAAGTGCACCTCACACTTCTGTAATCTGATTATCAACAATGCGCAAAGGAATGTATCTGGTACTTACACCTGTATTGTAAGTCAGGAATTTGGAATACTACTCATGCACAGCACAAGAGTGATAATCACAGGTGAGAATTCAAGCAAATCAATAACTCAGTGACCTTGGGCCAGCTATGCTTTCTCAGTCCATCCTATTGTACAGAGCGTTTGTGAAGAAAAATGAGAAAAGTCTTACGTGTACCACCCATAATCTTGATGGAGAAGTAGGAGATATATATATATATATATATATATATATATATATATATATATATATATATATATATATATATATATATATATATATATATATATATATATATATATATACCTTAATAAATAAATGATGTAATGAAGAAGATGGTTCACAGTGGAAAGTGGGACATATAATACATGCACATTTCAGTTACAAAAAGATATCCAGATATTTCCACCATCACAAATTGTAAAGTGTGGGCATGAAATATGGAAATATTGAACATTTCTAATGTCCTGCCAATGTTTGGGAATTCTTTACCATGAATAGCCCAATACTTCTCCTTTTGATTTCCTCTTTGCGTGTATTGTTCACAATAGGCTATAAAATGGATTGGTCTTTGGCTGCTATAATTTGCTTTACTTGTGTTATCATCTCTCAAAATGTTTGTTTTGGTCTGATTGTTAGCCTATCCATCAATTTTATGAATGTGGTAAGATAACCAAATTATTATTACTATATAAATAAATTTAATTCAACCATATAGTCCAAAGGGAATTTAAAAGAATGAACACAAATTCATTGGTGGAAGGGAATATGTTTTAAATAGTTCTGTCCAAAAACAAACAAATTCTTTAGTTGATCGTACAAGGCTTTATGAGAGAATATGTGTGAAAATTTGTTTTAGGTCTTTTTAAAAATATATATTTTCTTCGTAGCATTTTCCTGCAAGTGTAGGGTCCCTTTTTTCTTCTTTTTCTTTAGATGAACACTTGGCTGATCTACTGGTTGCAACAGGAATTGACTGAGTGGCTTGTCAACAGAGCCTGACATTATGAACTGAGACAGTGTGACTGGCCTAAAGTCCACCACTTGACTTTCATGCCCAGGGCTGGACTTGAACTCATGGTCTCCTGATTAGCTTGGTCGCCTAGGCTAGCTTGGTCGCTCAACAGGGAGACACTGGTGAAGCGGCCACAGCAGCACCTACGTTTTCTGTGTTGCGTGTGAAAAGTTCATCTTCCTTCCACTGTCCTTATCACTTTCTACAGAGGGATGATCAAGAGCATCCTGTCATATTGCATTACTGTCTGGTTTGGAAGCGTTACTATTTTGGACAGGAAAGTGGTACAGAGAGTGGTGAGGATGGTAGAAAAGATCATTGGTAGTTCATTTCCTTCTATCCAAGACATAGCATATGTAGATATATTTATGTATGTATGTACATACCTATATGTCTTATGTATGTATTTGCATAGATACATACTTTCTTTTGAGAGCAAGCAACAGAATTTCATCTTTAATGTGTGCCAGTGTGCTCACAGTAAAAACTGACAATATGGGTTATCTTATCTTCTTTCTAGCCT
The DNA here is from genome assembly GCF_049901735.1 of Notechis scutatus. Taxonomy (NCBI): domain Eukaryota; kingdom Metazoa; phylum Chordata; class Lepidosauria; order Squamata; family Elapidae; genus Notechis; species Notechis scutatus. Next base: position 103,247,848 of record NC_142011.1, on the reverse strand, counting down.
GGTGACTTAACCACTAGACCAAACTGCTTTAAGTTTTAAAATGCTGGTATGATTTACTATCTGAATTGCTGATTCACTTCTACATGTTCAGATTTACTGTAAAAGAGTTTATTTTTTTAAAAAAAACACACATTCATAAATTGATTATGTGCAATCAAGTTATAATGACTCTATGTGACCACATAGGTAAATTCTTTTCCATAATGATTGTCCTCTACTTTGGTCTTTCAAGTGTACCAATTCATTGTGATTGTAACAGTCCATCCACTTTGCTGTTAGTCATCTTTTTTTATTTTTCACGTTTCTCAGCATTAGAGCCTTCTCCAGAGAACTAGTCACATAAGTCAAAACACATACAATTTTTTTTAAAAAACCCCCAAACCCCAAAAAACCAAATCATCAACTGCAAAGAACAATTAACATTTCCTTATAATTACTCGTATTCAGTGTTATCACTACTCCCTTGATTAGCATAAGCCTGGGCTCCAACATCATAATCTTATCTCTTCAATGTTTATCTATTTCTTTGTGGTAATCAACAAAATGCCACTAATTCTTTAGCATGAATATCTGCACTAGAGCCTAAAAATGTATCCAATAATGCAAAGTCATATTTTAATTTATTTATAACTTTCTCAATCTCCAAGAACACCTTAGAATACCAGAAACAGTCATAGGATTTAGAAATGCTGTTTTTTAAAGTAAACTTTATTTACAAGAATTAAAAACATACAAATTTTAAAAATACAAAAACAATAGTAGGTAAATAACACATACCTCTTTACATTTGATATCGAATTTGATAAGTCCTAATAGTCAGTACTAACTGATACTTATCACATTTTTATTTACTAACACATCTTAATCACTAAATAATTCACAATACTCTACTAATCTTCTCGTTGGTTTATAACTATTATTTAATTAATAATACATTCATATTATTTAAATAATGAATAAAAAGATATAGTAAATATATAATGATGATAATGTAAGAGAAAAGAGGATTTAAAACCTTTGTTATTCTTATACATTTCATACAGACAGCTGAATATAATTTGTTTCTTGGGTTCATTTACATGTTTTTCCCTTGTAATCTACCTAATTGTACCATTTATCCCATATCCTGTAGTAATCTGTATCCTCCTTCCAATTAATTTTGAGCGTGAGCCTCTCCAATTGGGCACACTCATATGTTTTTTGAATAGCAACATGTATCCTTGGTACATTTGGTTTCTTCCAATATTGTGCTAATGAAATCCGTGCCGCTGTTAATAAGTGGATGGTCAGATATCTTACTTTAGAGGTATAATCCTCTTTGATCATTCCCAACAGGAACAGTTCTGGTTTCCACTCCAGCCCACGCTCTATGATTTCTTCTATCCATACTTTTATTTTTAAACAAAAGAAAAAGAAAAGAAAAGAAATGCTGTTAACCAAACTCAACATAGGTAATTTAGAGAGCAAATTTAATCTACTATTTAAGGCACCTGGTTAGAAAGTAGAAGACTGTGAGCATAATTCCTGATTTAGCCATGAAAGCCCACTGGGTGACTTTGGGCCGGTCACTTTCTAAGAGTGCAACCCATCTTACAGCTTTGTGGGGAAAATAGGAGGAGGAAAGTGGTTGGATGTGTTTACCATCTTGAGTTTTTTGCAACAACAACAACAACAATAATAATAACAACAACAACAATAATAATAAAGGTGGGATAAAAATGAAAGAAAGGAAAGAAAGAAAGAAAGAAAGAAAGAAAGAAAGAAAGAAAGAAAGAAAGAAAGAAAGAAAGAAAGAAAGAATTCAAGGGATATAAAGCTAATAATAATCTTTATCACTTTTCATCTCTTGTAGAAACTTTGAAGCCAAATCTTTCCATCCTTGTGCCATCCTTCTTGCAGGATGAACCACTGAAGCATGATATTCCTCTGCTCTGCACCCTTTTCAATGTTATCCCTAATTCAAATACTTTCCTTTGGAATATTAATGGAAAAATATATCAGGATAAGATGGATGCTGACATGATAGATGGGAAAGGAGCTTTCAGTATTTGGAGCTTGAAACTGATTCCCCCAGAGGATTGGCAGCCCGAAATGTCTTATGGTTGTTCATACCCAGGGAACATGACGGTGCTGCAGTCTTCACAACAGGAAGTGTCCTCAAACAGGAAGATTCACAGGTAAAGCAAGGCAAAATAATCCAATCAATTGATTTATCCAGAAATTATAATATAATCATCTCCAACGAGCTGTCCTCCGGTTATGTTGAGCCACATTGCGAAATGGGGCAAAATTCACTTAATAACTGTCTCATTTAGCAACAGAAATTTTGGGCTCAATTGTGGTCGTAAGTCGAGGACTACCTGCATTTGTGGGTGAGAAGATACAGTATGAGACCTCAAAGACATTGCTCTATAAAAAGGCAGAGAACAACAGGTGAAAAAGCGGTTGAAGTGAAAAAGCAGATAAGGATTTCTGCAACAAGAGGTTGAGATAGATTATTTGAGAGGAGGGACATGAATGAGAAGGCAAAGGAATGTGAATAGAAGACTAGGACACTAAAGTAGCTCCTAGGAAATTCTTACTAATTTCACTTCTTTCTCAGGACAAAATTAACCTTGGTTTGGAGATCTAATTACAAGCAGGGAGGCCTACACTGATGATCATCCATCAATGGAAAGACTTCAGCTCCATGCATTTTGGCCCAGTGGCTAGTCTAACAGATGGTATTGTTCCCTGCTCTCCATTCACACAGTCCTGATTTCTTTGGGGTTATTCCACATCACCATTCTCTTTTGAATTGCACTGTTGGTTTATTGTTCAGAAGATATATTTTTTAAGTAATGCATTTGACAATAGCTTTGCCTTTTAAAAATTATTATTTGATTCCTAAGGTCTTTCTCGTGCTCATGCTCTTCCCAGAAAATGAGGATAAGTCAGATATTCAGGAATAAGATCCAACATGTATTCGGCTTACATGATGGCATTTTGGAAAGTTCATATTGGTAAAGCATTTTGAGATCAAGCAGTAGGATTATGCTAGAATTAATTTTTAAAAAAGGAAGACTGTACAGGGAGTGAGAATGGAAGACTATACAGGGAAATATATGCATTACATATGAGCTGGGTATTAGGACATTTATATGTGAATAGATTTCTTCACCCTTAAAAAGCTAGGATGATTGAAGGTAGTTTCCAGACCAGTAATGGCTGGGATAATGGACCAGAAAATATGTTTCTGGAACTAATATCTTCTGTTACTATATTTTCATTTTAGCAATTTTTGTTCTCTTGTTAGAGCTGAACTGTTTTATTTAAGTTGCCATGTTAATTAAAAGAGCCTAGGATGCAGAACAATAGAAGCAGTCAGTTAGGATTAAAAATAATAACAGAGAGACCTTAAAAAAACCCTACTCAGGCAGTGTTCCAAACTTAGCCACTCTAGAGTTTCAACCCCAAATAGTTATTTAATGTTGCATCGGTGTAATAGAACACAGCAAAACAAAATTCAAAGTAGCTTTCTGATGCAAAGTTCAAATGGTAGCAAATAAAGAAAGCATAATCATTGGTGAGACTGACATTGATCTTCCTGGTTTTTTTTTTCTTTAGATCAAAGAAGTAGAACTAAGTGGGAGAAGGTTAAATGTGGCTTAGAAGGATTGAGAGTTTTGTATAATAAATAGAAGATGGAAAGACTCACAAAGAAGAAAGTGAATGACAGAATTTAAAGTTCAACGTGAAGAACAGAAGTGCTTATGTTAAGTCTGAACTGTCCATAAATCACGACGCCAGTGGCCAAAAGAGTCATACGCAATTCTTTCACACCAAAATACACTTTGCTTCCAACAAGGATTACGAGCTAGTACGCTTCCTTATATCCCCTGAGGGGGCGTGTCAGTCTCACTAATTAATCACTGGCTTGACGCTTCTTTTCAAATTGTGATTGATGTTTCAATCTTCTTCTAGTCCTAGCATCAAGCCAACATCCGTCAGTGTCGTCATCGCTCGAAACCTCTGGCACGTTCTCCTGATTGTCTGTTAACAGCTGAGGTGTAATCAGGGAGGGAGATTCAGGGGAGGGAGAGGACTCCGAAACCTCCAGTAAAGCAGGCTCATCTCTCAGAGCCAACTCCTCCCCCTCTTCCTGACTCCCCTCTAAGTCACTTAATAATGCAGGCTCGAATCTCAATGCCAGATCTTCTTCATCACTCGAGCCTACATCTGCTGACTGACCAGGTTCAAGTCTCGGAGTCACAACACATAAATATCATTTTATCTTAGCAAAACCCTTAAAAGGTAGCTAGATCTAGGGATAATAGCCATTCTAGGCCTCTAGCTAGAAATACAGTTCAAAAGAGGTTCTTTCTTTATTTTAGAAAATGTATATTGCTGCCTACTTGCATATGGTGACTCAAGATGGCTTATACCAGGGGTGTCAAACTCCCAGCCCATGGCCGGATGCGTTATATGCTGGCCACACCCAGGCCCGGTTGAGTGAAGTGGAAAAAAGTTGCGATACGTCACGTGACACTGCTGTGACGCTGTGAGTGTCACACCCCTCTCTTACACAGATATATAAAAACACCACATAAAAGAAATAATAAAATAATAAAATAATAAACCCCCCCCACCAGTGGTGGGATTCAAATTGTTTTACCACCGGTTTGATGGGCGTGGCTTGGTGGGTGTGCTTTGCCTAACAGCTTTCCCAATACAGCTGAGACCAATCAGCTGAGAGAATAAAGAAGAGAAAAGTGCAGGGCCAATGGGAGGGCCAATCCTGATCTTTTCTCTTCTTTTTCCTCTCAGCTGATTGTCGGAGGATTTTTTTTCCCTCCTCTCAGCTGATCGTCAGCTTTTTTTTTACTACCGGTTCAGCCAAATGTTCCGAAACAGTAGCATACCACCACTAACCCCCCACCCAGCCCAGTGGCAACACACATTCATACAAGTTATTTAATGGGCTCCATCCCACACTGGGTTCCCCAGGCCCGCTGGCAGAGCCACGTCTTCAGTGCCTTCTGAAAGAGTGTTAGAGTGGGGGCCAGTCTAATCTGTAGTGGAATGATGGTCCGGGGGGGGGGGGAGGCAGATCAGATCATGCAGCTTGTCAATTGTTAATTATTTTTCCTCATGTTCCTGGATCACAGTACACGAATGTTCTGTCTTTGCTTGCAAGTCTACCATTTCTCCAGCTATCCTAGTATGGCACTTACTTTTTAAAAGTAAGTTCCTTACCTACATTTGGAAAGCATTAATCTGAATAGTTGTGAACTATGCCCGAAGATCCATCCTTTTGCCAAGTTATTTTTTCTTTCAATGTTTATATGGATATTCGTGTATGCCCCCTGTGATTAAATTATACTGCAAATGTTCCAGATTTTGCATTTTACTTTTATGCTTATGAAATCATGTTTCATTAAAATGTATGTACATTACTTTCAGTATGGGATAAGAAAATGTACACAAACAGAGGGAGGGAGGGAGGGAGAGGAAGACAGAGAAATTCATAAGAATTATTTGGTGAACTGAATGAGAACTAAGAGGCATCATCTTACAAGAGTCATTCATTTACACACAGTTCTTATCTAAGAGCTAGGAAAATAGTCTTCTTGCCATGATATGCAAATATATGCCAGTTCTGTCAAGGTAAAATTCAAACAAAGGAAAAGTTTAGTTGAACTGATGTAATCCCAAATCAAATGTTCCATGTCAATTTAACATTGGGCATCTTCTTCAAATAGTTTATAATTTGATCCACGCCTAATCAAATTTGAGTTAGAAACATGATCAGATTTGCACATGGAAACTTATCTAGAGCACATCTCAGCACTAAGACTTGAAGCTAGAAAGCTGTGAGCGCAATAAGAATCTATCCAAGAACAGGTCAGACTGTTTTACTTATTCTCTTTTCCAGATGCAGACAGAGTGAGGATATAAGGGTTTTTTGGATTAGATCATGGAAGTGGACAGTTCCACAAACAAATGAACAAACAAAGCCTCTTCTGCAAGGACAGAAATGAGTTGAATGGATATTTAGGAGAAAAAAAATAAGAGACTTATCTCTCCTATAACTAAGGACGTTACGTAGCTTAAGCACTTATCCTCTGTGATAAAAGGGAAGATGGGTACAGCTGGATCACTTAACATGGTGCTTGTCTTCCCAAAGGTGTTGGGAATCTGAGCGGACTTTGGAATGTGAGTACTTTGTACCCTCTTCCTATTTTCCGCAGCCTTATGCTTTGTTCTCACAAAGCATTTCCCAGAAGTAAGACACTGATAAGCCCCAATGATCTATTTTGGTATGCAGCTGATACTGAAATAGAAAAGCAAATTCTGTGACATGTTTTTCTCTTACTCCCAAAAGGCAGAGAGTCTGGAATGTGAGAATTTATTTCCAGCAGGGCTTAGATAACAGTAGAGTCCATATTTGTTTGCAACAGTCTTCATGCTTTAGGCCAAAACACACATAAAAGGAATACTTCAGAACTAGAGTGTGACATAGTCAGTTTGCCATCACAGATTCCTTTCGATCCAGAGGACTTCTTTTATGTCAAACCAGGTTTCCAGGAAATGACATGTTCTATTGATTTATTTTATTATTTATTATTATTATTATTTATTATTTGATGTGATAATCAAATCTGTAGGGCTGCTGTATAATAAAATAGATGTATAAAACAGTAATTACCTAAAACATATATGCCACACACACACACATATATATATATACATACATACACACACATATGCACACACACACACACACATATGCATACACACACACACATTGTTATCATCCTTTTGCGGGGTCAAGCTAATTTCTTTGTGTTATTCCAATTTTAATTTAGGTGCTGCCAACATTTTCTTTTTTTTTAAATAGCATATTCAAAAGCAATATATAGAGATGAATGTACAATGTGGATTGCATGCAGCATTTGTTATGAGATTATGATTTGTCTTTTATAATTATTGAAATTTTTAAATAAAGAAATAAATAAAAATACTTATTTTTAAAATAAAGAGAAAAAGAGGCACTTAAAAGATCTTATCTTCTATGGAATATCCATGGAATATCCATGATTTTCTTTTATGTGCTGGAAAATTAGCTGTAATTCTTAATTTTTGCCAGTACAATAGAAACCAAGCAATAGTCTGCCTAAACATAAGAAAGCATTGGAACAATAAGGTCGGTTCTTATCAGTGGTGAGATTCAAATTTTTTTACTACTGGTTCTGTGGGCGTGGCTTGGTGGGCATGGCAGGGGAAGGATACTGTAAAATCTCCTGTCAGAGGTGGTATTTGCTGGTTCTCCAAACTACTCAAAATTTCCACTACCGGTTCTCCAGAACTGGTCAGAACCTGATGAATACCACCTCTGGTTCTTATGCACCTATTATATACATAAAAATATTTTAATTTTCAGCCCGTTATATTTCAGTGGCAGTTTTCCAGGGCTAAAATGGCAATAAATGCACTGCAGCACATCAAGCTATCATTCTAACTCGTTCATCCTTGTCCTCTGACAAAAACTGTAATGGAATTAACTAACCGATTACTCATGAGGAATGTCCATCAGCTAGCACTTCATGACACTGAGTCTTGACAATATATGAAAAATGCTTGAGAAAAATAAGTACAAAGTCTTCAAATAAACTAGTAGGATCTTGGATTAAGAAATGAGACAGAAAGAATGCAAAGAGCTGTGGAATTGCAGACTTAAAGAGCTCAGTGGGCAATATTATGAGAATAGGCTTGTATGGACTTATTTATATGGTTGCCTCTGGTGAGGATAAATGACCTCTGGATGACCAGCTTCAGAACTTTAAACTAGAATACAATTCTTAGGTGTTCTTTTTTAAAATTATCAATATAAAGTGACTGATAAAGAAAGCTTTGAGAGAAGTCAGGTTTCAAATCGTGAATTATAGAAATCAATTTAGTCTCTAATGCACTCCTCTGAATATTCATTATTGACCATCCCCCTTGAATTCAATAGATATAAGATTTCAAATTGCCATTTTAATGTAGATTACACAATATTAAATGAATAAAAGAAGTCAATTTTGAATATAAAAACTCTAATAGAATCTTTGTGAATATTGAAATTCCATTAATGGATTAGAGGGAGAGTTGTTTCAAGCACAAAGAATGCTTTGTCATTTTAGAAAGAAACATTTTGCTTTGATTTTTCAGAGGTAGAAAATGTAAAAGTAAAACCAAGTTCAGTTTTGTCTGAAAGACGCCTTTTTCATTTTCTTCTGCTAGACTGATTATTCAGAATTCAGTTGCAGAAATTGAAGTATAATACAAAAGAAATGGCTATTAGTCTATGTTAAATATCTCTGTTCCTGTTATAAGATCAACAATCAGAGGGAAGAAAATATCTTTCAATTTGTTAAGATGATCTACATTGGGTTGTTAATTCTAAATCTTTGCTTAATACATGAAACTTAGTGTATTAATGTGACTCTACGCTCTTTTTAAAAAAATTCTTCCTCTGGAGGCCTGAATGTGACCAAATGGAGTGAAAAAGGAGTGTGGAAAATTCACATCAGACCCAGCTGAGAACACTGTGTCTTAAACATTAAAGGAAAATAACAGACAATTATGTAGAAAGAAATATAACTGTGGGGTTGAGAAAAAATATTTGTAAATTGTCTGAAAATCCAGGGGAATCTAATTGATTTCCCCATTCAAAGAGAGAGAAAAATGCATAATCAGGCAGATGTTTGGTGAAGGCTAGCTGTCAACCTTGAAGCAAAACTGGGAAAAGAGGAGGACAAAATGCAACCAGGTCTGGAGTAAGAGCTTTAAAAAGTGTATGAATCCAGGTTTTTATTTTATTTTTCCAAAGATAGTGGACTAAAGACTTCTCAGAACTGTTTTTTAAAGTTAAAGGAAAATTAGAGTGGGAAGGAGAGTCCCTTTTGCCCTTTAAAAGACCCCCCCCCACACCATGATTTATGCAGGAAAATACAGGCAATTTATGACCTGATTTTAGTACACGGATGAGAGGGAATGACATTTGTTTCCAGACTGATATTCTAATTCCAGTTAGGGATTGCTGAGAGTCAGCACCATGGAGAACTCCCTCAATTCAAGTTTACACTTCCAAAATAGGAATTGTCTAACAAATTACCTGGTATAAACTCATAAATTATGTCTCTTAAAAACACCTTTGAATTCCTCTACAACATCTAATGGATCATTAGATAATTTATATTCAAAGTAACATCGTGCTTTTTTTCCTTGAGGCTGATTTTTGATAACTCACTCTTAGATTTTATCCATAGTAAATCATCTGAGGATTAAATGAAAACTAATACTTCCACAGCCATAACTTTGGTTTTACTAGGAAAATAAATGAAACAAGAAAATAATCGTGGAAATGAGCTCTTTTCTTGAATTTACATCTCTGTAAATGTGACTCTGTGTAGTCACTATCTTTGCTATTTACTATGATCCAAAATGGACAAGATTCTTAAAACTGGCACCCCAAAAAACTATACATTTTGCAAGTTAAAGGTATTATATTAGTGGCATTTAACTCTTACAATATTGGATATACTATACAATCACTTTAAAATGTCATAGGAGCTGTAACAAAAGAGAAATTGCCATATATGGTAGACATGTAATAAAACAACAGCCTTCTGGCACAACATTTTTAGTGAAATTAGTATTATTACAACCAAAGATTTGAATGCTCTCAGAACCCAGTTTGTTATATCTCTTTATGCAATACACAATAAAAAGCTGATTGTCTATTTGCTATTGGCAACAAAACCAATTATTTGTGGACCAAAAAGCTTTCCCAAATGTTTTATTAGAAAAAACACTTTATTAGAAAAAATATATAATGATGAATTTCTAAAGGCAAGAACCACACTTTTATCATGCTTGGACAGATTATATTCATTACATCATTTGCAACAGTGTAATTTTGTTAACTGTTACAACATATGGCAATTAATAACAACTTTAAGATTTTTTGGTAACGGCCTTCTACTTTTTATGTTATATTTTTGGTGTTTGTCCTTATAATACTGTATATTCTTTGTTTAGTCATTTCTCTCTTTGTGTAAACTACTGTTCATTAAACAAAAGTAATAGTTCACTTAAAAATACATGCTTGAATAGCGTGGTGTATAACAGAACAATCCATTCTTGAACTAAACTCTAGAAATGGGATCCTACCATATTATTTCTTGGAAGCCTGTTGGAATGAGGTAGAGTAACTGTAGTATTTCTTTGCAGCAGAATGAAAGGAGTATTTAAGTGAAATAAACCTCAGAATTACCAGAAAAGATTGAAAGGCATGTACATCGTTATCATATGGGCCCAAACAGTTTATTGATCTTCCAGTTTTGGCCCAGCAAAATGTGATCTAGCACCTCTTGAGAAACACACACACAGGAAGGAAAAGGTGGGTGTTAGTTTTTTTGTGGTGTTTATCAAGAATGGTACTTATTCATGATGTCAAGCTGCCTAATATATTTTTGACATTCTATCATGGCAAGAAATATTTGCAGAAAGTTTAGGTTTCTCTCTAGCACCTAAGTTGCTTTTTTCTTTCATTTCTCCTTGCATCAAGGTTTCGGTCTTATGTTTACAGGTGAAATATTACTAAAGTTGGAAAACTTATGACTCAGAAGTTTCAGTGTCTGTACTGGGCAGAGAGCACAATTGATGCAAGATAGTAGATTGTGTGTGGAAATTGAGAAAACCATGTTCCTTGAATCAAGAGCTGCCTATATCATAAACACCAAGAAATGTTTATTTGGTAAGAAAATAAAAGAAAAGGGTGGCACTTGAACTTCTGGGAGCTTAAAGGATTATTCAACTTCCTACGTCTGTGTTAAGCAAAATGAAAATCTTTAAACAATGGATCATGACCCAATCACTGGAAGGCTCACTTTTGCTCTGTAAATACCAAATGGCAAAGAAAGGCTTATTTTGCATAAATTAGAGGCAATCCTCTAGTACCAACCCTCTGGAAATTGAATCCCACATTTGGCAACTGCTGGAGCTTCTCTGATTTGACATGGCTGCCTCTTGCAGGAATCAAGTCCTATGCGTGGATCAGCCTTTTTCTCCTGCTGCTTCAAGTCAATGGAATTTTTGCTCATCCTTTCCCTTCCCTTAAGAGTCTGCTCCGTGTTTCCCTAGAAGCTGCATCTGAGGTAACAATTGTATTGCCACCTTCACCCATTTATTGCTTTATACATTTAATTTATTCTTTTATTGCCTTTAAAATAGTGACGAAAAAGAAATGGAAAAAAACACAGAAATAAAAATATATGCATTGTAAAATAAAAGAAAAATACAAATAAGTGCTTTTAATAGAAAGTAAAAAATACAACAAAGAAAAAATATCCTTTTAAGAGGAACTGGAACTCTACAAACAATTATCTAATGAATTATTATTCAAGCAGATAGTATTTCTAATACATGTATATAATTATTATTTTTAAAAATACCTACTGTACTCTGTATGAATGAGTCCCATCTTTCATGATATGTGTCTATGCAAAATCTATGTCCATAGGCAATCCTGCATAGGAGGCAGGTGCATTCAGGTCTCCAATCCATTGAGTACCTCACCAGAGTCATTATGTAAGGTGGGCAGCTATACAAATGTGAAAAATAAATATAAACTGCACGAAAAATTCTCCACACAAAATGTAGGTTAATGAAATGATATTTTTCAGCTATAGGGCATCATGACCTCCTCCTTGGGAGCTGCTCTCCTAAAGTGATGGATTAAGGCTGGTAGGTAAGAAGGGGAACTGTGTAAAAGAAAAGGATTAAAGTGGAGTTGATATGACCTGAAAAGATTTGGAGAGATCTTGATTGGAGGAAAGGTCTTGGTGGAATGTGGAACCTGCTGGAACAACTAGAGATCTAATGCATTGTAACGTAACAGAATGCTCAGTAGGGAGCACTCTTCTTCAGGACAAGCTCAGCATGAATACAGCTCGTGAGTTGTCTGCTCTTCCTATTCCTGTTCTACCTTTCTGCAAAGAGTCTCTAAGTGGCAATAGAAATCAATCTCTCTGTGTCTTGATTCTCAACTAATTGCAAAGATTTGGAATCAAGGATGGTTCCCACAACCAAAGATGTGCCAGTCTTCTCAATTAATGACCCCCTCCCCTGAAGGGTACAGCTATACATCCCTAATTAACCTCTTATCAGTTTGCCATTTGCAAAAGGCTCGTATCAGTTTATCTTACCAACTATACCAGTATATTCTGCAATTAAGGCTGGAGAGTATTGTCTTATTATGAACACAAAAAGAGCCATGGAGATGACCTTGTCGAAACTGGGCAAAGATGATGGTTGCACAAACAAAGCACAGGCAATCAATGTATGTTACTCTATACTGTAACAATAGACCATAGTTCCAATTAATCTTGTGCAATCTTTTTCCTGACCTGACTTGCCTTTAAGGACAGACAGAACATAGAGTTTTTACCACTTCATAGGTTCCAGATGAGATAGACATACTGGTGGCATCTTCCAGGGTGTATTTCTGAGGATCAAATTGCCACAACAATATATTTAGTTGAGGCCCTGCATGTACCATTTCTGAAAATTATGCATATAGGCTTAGTGGGGTAGTCTAGTTCCTTTGTAGGAATATGGAAGCAAATATCCCAATGGATGATAATATATCAGTCCCAGTTCACATTTTTGTGCTCATTAATGTCATGGTTATTTTTCCTCTTTTCAGAGTTGATTGGCAGCAAGCATTTGTCCGTTCTGCTAAAAGATGAAATATTTACAGATTTCTTCAACACATTCCTAAATCTTCCTGTAAGTTTCCCTCTTGAGTCAAGAATCATTTTCTGTATATGAACCAGTTATCAAAAACCTGTCATGTTGGCCTATAGCGCTATGCAAATTTGGTGACCATGATCTCAATTATTTCTTTTTTTTTTTACTAGTACTTTCAGTGAAGTGGTGATAACACAACATAAGACAGATGTACAGGATCATTAAGGAGAGATTCCAAGGTTTTTTTTCTCTAGGTCAGACATATACTGTACTTGATCCCATTGAACACTTAGTATATACTGTAACTACTATATTGAGATAAAATATATAGAAGGATGGCACTAGATGGCAGCAAAAGTTAGAGATTTGATCCAATTTTTTTCAGGGCAGATTTGTTAAGGTTAAGTCATCTTTAAGATGGGCTCCACTCATGGTGATTTCATGGACACATCCACACAGTTTTATTAAGGGGAGGATGGAAGCAGTTTGTCACTTCTTTCTGGGATGTTTTCAGCTTCCCCATCTACCTTACAGTTCTGGAATTTCCTGGAGGTCTCCCATCTGGATACGAACCATACCTTACTCTGCTTAGCTTCTGAGCCAAGGCAAAATATGCCCAGTTTTGTTTAGCTATACTCTAACACAGAGGTAGGGAAACTTGGCTCTTTTATCACTTTATCATGGACTTCAACTCCCAGAATTCCTGAGTGAGCCATAAAAGGTTCCCTATCCTGGGCCTGTTGGTTTTTCAGTTGTGGGGGAAATCAATTTTTGACTTGAATGGGACTGTTTAATATACAAATGTAGGACATATTCTTTATATGTCCTACGTTTGTATATTAAACATATTCTTTATATGTCCTACATTTGTATATTAAACATATTCTTTATATGTCCTACATTTGACTCAGAGGGGGGCCGGGACCATTAGGGAGTGGACTGCTGCCTTCAGGGATGGTGGGGGCTGGCAGCAGTGATGAGGAGGTTCCCAAGGAGCCTGTGCCAAGCGTGCATGAGTGCAGGATGATTTGTAGAAGAGAACAGCTGAAGCTGCACAGATGACTCGGGAGTAGGATGCAATGTAATGGCCCTTCCCTCCAGGGAATATAAGCCTGGTTTCAAATGGTTTTTGCCTTTGCAAAAGGCAAAAATGTTCAGAGGACTCAGCGTTGTGATTAAAGACTCTGGTTTATTTGAAGACTTCTGCCAAGGTTTTTCTCATTGGACTAATTGGCTACAAGCCATTTGTTATATACAAAGAGGTTTATTTGAAAGTTTGAGTTACTGAGTTTATCTGTGTTTGCTCTTGGGAACCTGGCTGGGTCAGAACAGGTACGTCCTCAGTGGCAAAGCCATGTCTTACCTCTGAGAAAGGGCTCTGAAATTGTTAACATCTTTAATCTCCTAGAAACTTAGGCTCAAGCTATTTTTCAGGCAATAAGAATGAATTGCTAATTGCATTTCTGAAAGTAAGGTATGAAGAGTGGGAATTTAACCATATGTCAACATTGTAATCCCTGTTCAAATTTTATATTTTGGTACTGATGTTGTATCAAAAAGTACCCAGAATCCCCAGTTCCTTTCCACTGCATACAAAAGAGGGAGAGATATGATTGGATCTCAGTAAGGCTTCTATTAACCTTGCTGGCTGAGGAGTTCTGAAAGTTGAAGTCCACACAGCTTAAAGATTGTCGAAGTTGAGAAACATTGCCTTTAAAAAATCAGTAAGTGGTAATTGTGTAAATTACATCTAGCTATGCATCTACATCTGTATCTAGGCAGGACATGATGTTTTGCTTTGATTCTTTTTTACAATGTACTCAACATTTGCTTGAAGCAAGGTTCCTAACATGGTATATAGGTAGTCCTCGACTTACAACAGTTGTTCATTTCATGACAACGGCACAGAAAAAGTGGCTGATGATCATTTTTCACACTTAACGACTTGCAGCATCCCCACAGTCATGTGATCAAAATTTGGACTCCTGGCAACTGATATGGTCACCTTTTGCAACTTTCTGGCAAGCAAAGTCAATGGGGAAGCCAGGTTCACTTAATAACCGTGTGGCTAAGTTAATAACTTCAGTGATTTGCTTAACAACTATGGAAAGAAGGGTCGTAGAATGAGACAAAATTCACTTAACAAATGTCTCATTTAGCAACAGAAATTTTAGGCTCAATTGTGGTCTTAAACTGAGGACTATCTGTATATTCTTCTCCCATTTTCCAATATGTTCTTGCAACGGGTTGTGTTTCAAAAAACCCACTGAAGTTGATTCCCCCTAAGCACCTAAGGGGAAAAAGAAAATAAGCGTATCTATATCCATAGAAACTGAAACTTCTTTTCCTTTAATTTCTACCTGCTTAAGAATGATTGCCAATTTTCAATCCTGATTTTATTTGTTAAACATAGATTATTAATTGCAGTCAAGCAGAATGTGACCCACTCCCAATGAGGTTGCCTCAGCGTTAGCCAACATACCTAGTAATTATGATGAAGGGTGGTACAGCCCACCAATAAGGTAAAGGTAAAGGTTCTCCTCACACACACACACGTGACAGTTGTTTCCAGCTCTAAGGGGCGACGCTCGTCTCCGTTACAAAGCCGAAGAGGCAGCGCTGTCCAAAGACGTCACCATGGTCATGTGGCCGGCATGACTAAATGCCGAAGGTGCACGGAACGCTGTTACCTTCCCACCAAAGTGGTCCCTATTTTTCTACTTGCATTTTTACATGCTTTCGAACTGCTAAGTTGGCAGAAGCTGGGACAAGTAGCAGGAGCTCACTCGGTTACGCAGCGCTAGGGATTCGAATCACTGAACTGCCAACCCTTCTGATCAACAAGCTCAGCGTCTTAGCCACTGAGCCATTGCTTATTATTATTATTATTGTTGTTGTTGTTGTCGTTGTTGTCGTTGTCATCATCCAATATACCTAGTAATCATGATGAAGGGAGGTACAGCCCACCAATATCTGAGCCTAAGTAGCAGCTTTGCCTGTACATAGCTGGGTTCCTACACCATGCTAAGTCGTAATATGACTGGTTAGGCATAGCAAAATGTGTGAATCTGGTTTATCTCCCCTCTGCTTCATCTCTCTCTGCAGGTGTTTGGTCAGACACCTCTTTTCATTTGCAGAACGCGACAGTGGTACCTGTGGCCAGAATTACCATGCAACCAGGTATGATTTTTCAGTGGTGTTAGAGGATGGATGTCATTGATTTATTCCAAACCTGGGAAATATAGCATATTAAATATAGCTTCAATACTATAGGCTTGTAATCTAATCATTGTCATTCTTTTCCATAAGATTAAAGTACAAAAAAATGTTTGAAAGCCCAAAGTATATTAAAAATGTCTCAGCGCAAATCAAGATAAAAAGAAGATGCTTGATGAGAATATACTTATCTTTTATGGTCAATTCTTTGAAGTATGTTATGTTTTACGGTGAAAATTGGAATTTGTAGGCACCTATGCCTTATGTCAACAACTTCTTTGTGTAACCCAGAACAGTTTGCATTAGTGTTTTTCAACATAATGTCCACAATTTTATCTATTTGTGTTCTCTTTTTAGGGGCAAATGCAACTGTGTGATTGTCCCAAAGGTGCTTTTTCAAAAAGCAACTAGACTTCATTTTTCCTTGAAGACATTTTGCTTCTCATCCAAGAAGTTTCTTCAGTTCTGTCATTATTTCAGGGGTCATTGTTCTGTAGTTTATGGCAGGACACCCTTTAGTCTCCAAGAATCAGAATGGTCACTCTAGCAGTAAAACTAAAGGAAATAAAAGGAGAAGATAAGAGAGAAGAAAATAAGATTTATTAAATCTAGTTCACCCATCCTCATCTCATATTTATTAAACAATCTACTTGTTCCAGTGTTTTTGTCACTCATCTACAGCTTCAGATTTACTTCTCCTTTCCCTTAGCTCTACAGGCACATGATATACTTATTTTCCTTCTTTCATTTCTTAATTCATATTCTTTACTCCTCTTTTATTCTTCTGCACTTAAGACTACATTCAGGTCCAGTATTTCTGACTTTTATATCATCAGCATTGGGAAGTCTCCAAAATGGTGGCCAGATTTTGTGCCATTACCATGGCAACCAGAAGATACTGGTTCCATACAATAGGTAGGGTTAATCTCAGGTACAAAGAGATTTTAAGTCGTGGTTAATCCTTTCTTCTGACAGAATCACTCACATATGGTCACAGGTTCTCTAGAAAACAAGTCATAAAGTTCTCTAAGGTTGCCTGCATTTCAGAATGGCAATTCTTTTCTTGCATTAATCTTTGGCTCATTCAGATTATTTTTTTAAACATTTCATTGCTCTTTTGGGGGGGTTCATACAGGTATCAAAGCACAAAGGCTTATTGAATTGGATGGAGAAGCATCGGCTGCCTTTCTTCTGCAAAACAAATCTGTTTCTTCACTATGTACTCTGTGAGGAGCTTGTCAGTTTCATCCGGTCTCCAGAGGCAGGTGAGAGTTGAAGCTAAATGTGTTACGTTAACACAGATAGCTGATGCCATGGATCAGCTACTCTATGCGCTGAGGGAAGTACCAGGTTGTGACAGGTAGCTACTCCAATGGCTCTAAGTATCTGACAAAAACATTCCTCCATCATAATGCTTTGATTGTCAACTGCTGACGAAAACGGGGAGGGCAACCAAGTGATGGCTCAACCAATGACTTCACATAACACAGCCTGTATATCCAGAACCAGCTCTCTACCATCCAATGGCAAGCTAGGGCAGGAGCAAAATTGATAGCAATTTTTGTAACCACATATTCTCCTGCTAGCTAAAGACCATGTAGATGACACTTTAATAGAGGCGTTTAATGAAAGGCCCTTCAGTTAAGAGCACTGCTTTAAACATGACTCTAAAAACCTTCCAAATGTGCAGAAGTATGAATAAATCACCCTGACTGCAAGTCCTTATTGCAGTTCTGATTTTTTTCCTGGAATATTGTACCTTTCCTTTGTTGTCACACAAGTCTAGAAAGAGACATGGCTGCTTTCCAGGTTTGCAGACAGCTACTACACTTGCACTCCAGCATAGTCTTCAGCACTACAGAGCCCTACTTTCTACTGCTGTCCCAACCAAAGTGAATTAAACCTAAGTAGAAATTCTGCAACACTTTCCATTGCTAAGTATTGAGCATGCTGATGTTTTGTTGTAAGTCTTACTTAAGGAGTCATAGATTCTGTTCAGTAGGTAGCTATTTTCCATTTTACTAGACCAGCCTGACCAACAATCAGAAAGGAACCAGTGACTTACCTAATAGTAATTGAGGGTTACACTGACAGCCTTATTTTCCAAAGGTTGTGAATGTGACAAGAGAAAGGACATTTTATTAAGCACTAAGCCCTGCCCATCTGGTTCAAGTTCTCCAACACTTTGCCAAGAAACTGTCACTACATCAACTCCAACAGACCCAGTTTTGTATAGTAGTTAAAGCATCACCCTAGAAACTGGGGAACTATGAGTTCTACTTCTGCCTTAGACACAAAGCAAGTGTGTTGACCTTGGGCCAGTCACTTTCTCTCTACTCTAGAAAGAAGGTCATAGCAAATCACTTCTGCAAAACCTTGCCAAGAAAACTGCAGGAACTTGTCCAGCAGCCACCAGGAATCAACAATGACCTAACAACAATTTTTTTTAAAAAAAAGTCAGCTCCAAGCATTTGTTCAAGAAATAGTTGCATTCTGTCACATTATAACTTTACACTTTATGCAAAACGTGTACTTAAGCAAAACCTCTCACTAAAATTACAGTTGTTTGAGGCATATTTTGCTATCCAAAAGATCACCATTCCTTAGACATTTCCAATGAAAGTGGTTCAAGTTAAAAACAGACGGATAGGTCTTGTTACAGGGCGCGCTCCATCATTGTACAAGCTTTTGATCTTATAAATCTGAAATGCAAACTGGCTGGCTAGTCATGGAGTTAAAAACTGCAGCTGGATTAATTATATTAACATAGAAAGAAGCAAGTGATGGGTTTTTCAGTGGACAGCAAGGCCTTTTCAGTAGGAAAGAGAAAGCAAAGCCCAGTTGATGACCTGCCTTCTTCTCTTTTTTTCCCTATTTTGTCACTTTTGGTACAAAAACAAATAATTTCTACGCCATGGGGCAGGACCCCATTCCACCCCTGTAAAAACTGTTATGTATTTGCATACTTGAAATACTGCCTTGTGATTGGTCCGTCAATACTGCCCCTTGATTGGTCCATCAACACAACCTCCGATTGGTCCATCCTGTACATTTGAATACTTGTAATACTATCTTTTGATTGGTCCGCCTGACGGCGGGAGAATTCAAAGAGCCGTCATTGGCCACGAAGCCGCGAGCAGCCACTATAAAAGAGGCTGCCGCGGCTCCGGCTTTTTGAGTTTTTGCAAGAGACTAATAAAGAGCTGAAAGTCGCACTGGTCTCAAGTCGATCTTTCCCGCGACATAACAAAAACGTTCTCTGCTGACATTGTCTTTGCTTTTGCTTTGCAGCTGAGATGTTGCGATGGAAAAAGGCTGATCAGTGGCTGCTTGAAAAATGCATTGCTGGCTGTAGAGGCATGTGGCGTTTTCGGTCCTTCATGCAAGGAATGGCAGGTAGACAAGGCAGCACTAGAAATCACGTACCAAGAGAAACAGCGCTAAGTTGAAATATTCCTCTCCCGGGTCAATGGAGAACCATAGTTCAAAGAATAAAGCTGTCATGACTCCAACAAATCCACCCCCATTCAAAAGTCTCTAGCCGCATCTCTCGGAGTAAAAAAAAATGATTTATTTGGAGTGGCCATGTTGGCATTAGCTGGGTGCACCAGACACTAAAATACATCATTTATTTCCCCCTTGACCCTGGTCTTCCTCCCACCCCTGGACATATATTTTCCAATGGGACACATCCATAGCCAAAAGTCATCAATCATGCTCTCCAGTAATATTGTTGTGTGCCAACAGCTTTGGGCTGCCAATGCGATTATCTGAGGCATTTAAGGAATGCACTGCTTTCCTCCACTTCCTTTTTGCTGGCAACTAAAAAGACCAAAGGAGTATTTTTTTTTAGTTGACAGAAGAATAGGAAGGGGCCTCTGGTTCCAATCTTTGACTGTTTAAAATTTAATAAATTTAATAAATTTTAACAGCTAAATGTTCTTGCTGAAATCCTACAGAGCTAGAATGAATATACCTTCCCGGATCTGAGTCGTATTTCCTGCCTTGTCCCTTTTTAGAAAACATTGCAAAACCTGGTGTGGGTGATATGACCAGCAAAAGAGGTTAGCTGTGATCATACTAGCCTTCACCCATACTGTCCTAAATTCTATGCCTTGGAAACACAAGTGCAAAAAAAAAATATGAAAAGAAAAGATAAGAAAGAAAGGAGGAAAAGACTGTTCTAATCAGTGGCTACTAGGAAAAAAAATCTTACGATCTGCTACTAATAAGAAAGAGGAAGGATTTGCAGGATGGGATAGATATAAAAGCAGAGAGGAAGCATTATCCTACTTTACCTAGTCCCATTATGGCGAACCTATGGCATGCATGCCAGAGGTGGCACGCAGAGTCTTCTCTGCAGGCATGCGAGCCTTAGCCCCAGCTCAGCTCCGCCGTACATACGCATCTTCCACCAGCAAGCTGGTCTTTGGATCTCTGTCATGCATGCACAAGGGGTGGGGTGCATGCACAGGGGCAGGGGCATGCATGGTCCCATGTGGGTGCATGGGGCGCACATGCATGTGTGGGGGTGTATGCTTGGGGATGCACTCGCATTGTATTTTGGGGGGTTGCGCACCCATGCATGTGCATACACTTTGGGCACTTCGTGCCAAAAAGGTTAGCCATCCCTGACCTAGTCTAGGATTACCATATCTCAGCTGAAGAAATATGGATTCCCACAAGATGTCAACCAAGAGTCAGAATTTGATTAGTCTTTTGCTGGCCTCTAGGAGTCGTCCTAGCCCAGCCACCATTTCCAAAGGAAGACACACACACACACTGGGGATGCTTATGAACTGGGCCTAGACTGAGAGAGAGTGACTGATCCAAAGTCACCCAGGGCTTCTGCTTTCTAGCCTGGTTTTTTTAACCATGAATCTTTTTTCTTATTTAAGTTCTCAGATAAGACAATAGAACTATTGTCTATTTCATTCATTCATTCATTCATTCAATTTCTATCCCACTGATACAGAACTCTGGTCATGTTTTCATACCAGAGGTCCACAATCCCACAACCCCAGAAGTTGGCTTTATTGCAGGAATATTTCCTTAAGATCAGTGGGGGATTCAAGAATTTCCACAGGTAACCCCCCCTTTTTTTTTTACAAGAAAGCAAAGAAAGAAACACCGACTTGAACTATTTTGTTAGTATCTGGTATTGTTGGGGACTACAGATGTGGCAAAATCAGTGCTCTAATTTCTACAGGAGAAGAGCTCACCAAGTTCTGGCTTGCTGCAGAAAGGATACTTGGCATTGATGAAACAGATGAATCCCAGCAAGATCTCTATGTGTCGCTGATCCAGATCCTAATGGCCACCCACTTGCAGGAAGGGTCTACAGTTGTCACCCTCTGTAACACAACTGTTGGTAAGTGACCAGGGGTGGGATTCAAATTTTTCAACAACCGGTTCTGTGGGCGTGGCTTAGTTGGTGGGCATGGCTTGGTGGGCATGTGACTGGCTGGGTGTGGTCAACTCAACATCACTCACATCGAGGCACGCATCTCCTCGCCTGGCCTCTCAGCAGATACGTTGTCTTCTGTTCTGAGAAGGTTCTGGGGTGGGTGGATCTTGGGAAGGTTCCAGTTTCACGAAAACCTCTGTTCTCTTACCACAGAGCCCACCCAGAGCCTAGTGCCAAATGATTTGGTTTCTGTATTGCCGTGATCGTCAGGGGTGGGATTCAAATTTTTGAACAACCGGTTCTGTGGGCATGGCTTAGGTGGTGGGCGTGGCTTGGTGGTCATGTGACTGGGTGGACATGGCTTGGTGGTCATGTTATTGGCTGGGCGTGGCCAACTCAATATCACTCACATCAAGGCACGCATCCCCTCGCCTGGCCTCTCATGACTGTGGGGATGCTGCAACAGTCGTAAGTGTGAAAAATGGTCATAAGTCACTTTTTTCAATGCCATTGTAACTTTAGATGGTCACTCCACACAAGCAAAGTACCAATAAAGGAGGAAAAAAAACTCCAGAGAAGTTCCAGAGACAGGAAGTCTAGTCCTGCCAAGAATGTAATATGGGTTAACGGAGAGGCAGTTTCTGTAAGCAACACCAGAATGTTTCCTTCCTGCCTTCCTTACAGGATTAGGCCAGTAATTTCTCCTAACAACTGGTCCTCCGAACTGCTTAGAATGTTAACAACTGGTTCTAGTGAATAGGTGCGAACCTGTAGAATCCCACCCCTGTAAGTGACATATATCTTGCGGTCAGAATTGTCATTTTCTAGCTACATACTGTGCTGGCTGTGCTTTCTTCAAAGAAAGTTATATGAAAAGCAAAATCTATCTAGGTCAGGAACTTGCTTTCTTACAAAGATGAAACCCATGCTTCCAAAGAGCCTTAGATCTCCATCTGCTTTCCCTTTTCTTTTCATTAACAATTTCTGTGCGTATGCACACACACACACACACACACACACACAAACACCTGTTTCACAACATTGAGATTCTATTCAACATTATGGATTTCCTCTCAATGACCCTTAGTAGACATGGTCAGAATAACACTCAGTAGATGTATTTGTATTGTACATTTAAATCCACTACTGAATTGCTTCATATTCTGAGTTCACATAGTATATTGAAACCACAAACCAATGAAACAGACAAGGGTTGCACAAGCCTTAAAACCACAAAAGAACCAACCGAGGTTAATAATGACCATACTGACATATGATAATGCAGCCCTTAGGCCTTTAACTAGTTAAATGTTTCATATGAACACACACCCATTTAGAATCTAGAAGGAGGTATGAATATAATTTTGACATATAGTCATTTTACAAATCTGTGCATGTATAGGCTTGAAATGTTCCTTAACATTTTAAATCACAGAAGAAGCCTTGGCTATCAGAAGCATAGAAAATTCTTGCAGCAGAACGATGGGATTATCTGAGCTTCCTCAAACTGGCATTCCTGCAAATATGCTCACATTGAACTTGCAAAATTCCTAGCCAGAAAATTCTCAGAAAGATTTGCCTAGGCAGTAACAGCTCAGTTATGGCCTCCTTAGGTCTGATCCAAACATCAGAAATCTACAAGTCAACATGGGATTAAAAAAATTCAAATAGACTCTTTTCCTCCTTTCATAAACAAGGCAATCCCTGAGCCTTCTTTTTCTGGTTTGTTCTTCTGTTCCCAGAATCACTTCTGAAAAAGACTCCCTTTCACCAGCAACACGTTCACACTCGAAGGGAAATCCTACATGAGATGCAGAAAGTGGCCCTGTTCAAGATTGAAAGCTACTGGCTCCCCAACTTTTTCATTCATTGCAAATTAAGCATGGAAGAAGAGCCCAAGTGTCTCCGACTACTCAAGCAGTATCAGGACCGCTCACTTCAAGTTGGCCTGCAGAGGCAGAAGTTGACAGCTATGCCTCCGATGAGCATCCGAGAAAGCCATTTGGACACAAAATTCTACTTCAGTTTGAAAAACAAAAGGGAACTATGGGATCAGATCAGAGGTAGGAGCCTTTCTCACAAAGGGAAAAAAAAAGATGGCCGCAGCCAGAAGTCCAAATCATATAAAGGCAGTCCTGTTGCCAAGAAGCTGAGCTTCTCCAGAAAGAGCTTGTCAAGTGCCAGCCCTCGTCACACAGAACCCATCTGGGACTCTGAAGATGGCACGCCTTTCGATGAATCGCCGAACTTCAAAAGCAGCCCAAGCCAGTTCTTCACCTCTCCTGTATTGGATGAGTTCCCTGACAAATGCACCTTTAACAAATTGCGCTCCTCCACTCCGGTGGTGCAGTTCCCTTCCATGCTCACTCTGAAAACTCTCGTCAAATCTTCCCCATGCTTAGACTTCCTTCCTTGGGTGCTCACGGCTGACAAATGTGCTGGACGCCCCTTCAGGGAGTTTTTGCTACGGCGGAACTACGCAGTAGAAGTCCATCTCCTTGATCTGTGGCATGACCTGGAGGACTTCTTGCGCATGATGTTGTGCTCCCTTGGTGAAGGGAACATCCTTCTGCGTCACGTGATGGGGGAAAGGATTTGTGAGCTGTATCTGACGCAGAGCAACAACTGGCATCTGCCCCTGAAACTAACAACACTCCAGAGCTTGCAGAATCTCCTGCCTTCTGGTCATGTGATTCCCTGGGTCCTGAAGGCACAGAAGGAAATCTGTAAGGTGGGAAGTCCATAATCTCCATCCTTTTCATAGGCAAAGCAACCTAATCTTTCAGCAGCTTTGCTAGGTCCTGGGGCTAGGATGCACGCAATACCTCTGGTTTGCCAAACAGATAGAAAGGGTGCTTCGCTGCTTGTAACTAACATGGCACAAATGTGCTTTGGCACATTTGTATAATGTTGCTTTGGCAACATTTGCTTTCTGCAGGGTTCCCCCTTATTCTAAAACTTAAATAAAATCTGCTGGGCTTTTTCACCCATTGCTTGCGAGGAAGTTAGGAGGAACAGACGCAATAGAGGCCAAATAAGGATTGGCAATGGAAGCGTCAACATTTCTGATAGCGCAATTTACCGCCAACTCAAAAAATGGGAGGAGAAAACAGTATTCAACAATAAGGAAAGGACCAGTATCTAGTTCAGGGGTGTCCAACCTTGGCAACTTTAAGACTTGTGGACTTCAACTCCCAGAATTCCTCAGCCAGCTTTGCTGGCTGAGGAATTCTGGGAGTTGAAGTCCACAAGTCTTGAAGTTGCCAAGGTTGGACACCCCTGAACTAGTTACTGCTAAATAAATAATTATTGTGAAACTGAAAGAAAACCATTTACTTAGGTGGTGTTATTATGTTCATTCTAGATACTCAGCTGCCTCTTTGAGGAGTTTCTTCAGAACGATGACAAAATGTTCCTGTATTATGTGGTAAGAGGGAGCTATGGAGATTTTTAGTTCTGGGGGGAGAGACAAGTAAGAGACCCCAATACAATACAAAAAACCCAAACAAACCTCGATTTACAACCACAATGGGGTCCAACGTTTCTGTTGATAAGTGAGACATTTGTTAAGTGAATTTTGTTCCACACTTTAGGACCTTTCTTGCCACAGTTGTTAAGTGAATCATTGCAAGTATTAAGTTAGTAACACAGTTGTTAAAGTGAATTAGGTTTCTCCATTGACTTTGCTTGCCAGAAGGTCACAAAAGGGGATCCCAGCGACCTTGGAACATTGCAACCCTCATAAATACAAATCAATTGCCAACTGTCTGAATTTTGATCATGTGACCACGGGGATGCTACAACGGTTGTAAGTGTGAAAAATGGTCATAAGTCACTTTTTAGTGCCATTGTAACTTTGAACAGTCACTAAATGAACTGTTGTAAGTTGAGGACTAATCATACAGTCTTGGAGGAGAAACATCAGATTTCAGAAGGAATGGATGTTAGATTTCAGAATTTGCTTTGGTAGCATGTGACATGAAGGTCTGTTGCCTGATGAAACAAGCTTTTAAAAATTAGTTTCAATTAAAGGCCATCAGAATAGCTCAAGAATGGGGCTTTCAATTGGATTAGGCCAGAGCTGTACTCAAAAGTAGTCCTTCAAGGCACTGTGTGTAAAAAAACAGAGTTTTAGCAGACAGATATTTCCATTTCTCCAAACCCTCCTGATTATTGAACTACTGACTTTGATGGCCAAAAACCAGGAATTTAAAAAAAAAAAAAATCTGACAAGCCCATAGAAAGCAAGTAGAACATTGGACAAGAGAGGATTCAGAACGAATATACTGCCCCCAGGTCCCTCAGAATAGGACTACAAGATCTGAGCTGAAAAAAAGTTTCAGTGATCACTTGGAAGCATCAAAGATTTAAAGTTTCATGGAGATTCTATCTACCTTGTGGAGACTTTTGCAGCCTAGATCTGGCAGTCCAACCTCAGAGTCTGGGGCGGGGGAGTTCTATATGGATCTGCATCAAACTCTAATTGTGTAGTTTTCCAGCATTTACTATTTTGAATAACCAGGTGTACTTTGCATGTTTATATTTTCTTCCGTAGAGTGGCAAGGAAAAGAAACCACGTGCAGAAGAGCCGTATGACAGAACGGAGAACCTGCGGCTGATCAGAAGGGCCATTGAATCCTTGCATCTGAGCCAGGCCTTAGCTGGCATGAGAGACTTTGACCTGCTGACACGAGAGCACTGGAGACTGTTGGGAATTCAGGACCTGGCCACAGGAGGCTCTATTTTAATGGAATTGGAGCCTGTTGCACCACAGATTGGTAAATGGACAGAGCTGGCTCAGCAAAAGCAGTGTTTAATTGGAGAGCAAGATCTGAGTCCTTGCAGGGTTAGCAATTTAGAATATATTTGGGGTACATGGATCTACACTTATCTGCTGATACACAACATGCTTGGTTAAGCTACAATAGGATGGGGTAATCTGTGACTGAATGATTGTGGGAAGTCAGCCACTGGCTTAGCATCAGAGGTGGTATTCAACAGGTTCTGACCAGTTCTGGAGAACCGGTAGCAGAAATTTTGAGTAGTTCAGAGAACTGGCAAATACCACCCCTGACTGGAGATTTTACAGTGTCTTTCCCCTGCCACGTCCACCAAGCCACGCCCATAGAACCGGTAGTAAAAAAAAATTGAATTCCACCACTGCTTAGCATGCTATGTGTAACAGGCCATTTACTGCTATTTGTTTGACCTGGTTTTAGATTTGGATGTCCTGAGGTAGATTTCCAACCAGTTCTCAGAAGTGTAAGGAGATTAGGTTTGCAGAGTTTCATCTCTGGAATAACAAGAGATGGTTCTTCGGAACTGTGGCAATGTTAGGCAGCTCAGAGAGCAGAGCTAGCCGGATTGAATTAGAGTCTGCTTCCTGGTTGGGCAAAACTGTTTGTAAGAATGGAACCAGAGGGACTAAAATGCATGGTTGAACCTCTTGTGACTACAGATACAACTTCACCTGCAATTTCATGGTGCATTGAGTTACATCTGAGTTGTAACTTCTTTCCCCATAACTTAAACAAATCCCGAGTAGCCAACTCAAATGAGTAGCTTAAAACCACTAATGACTGTCATGCTTGTTCTTCCCACTTCTCCCCCTGCCCATAACAACAGATTATGGCGGCATGACATTTGAGGAGCTGGCTCGGCTGAATCCTAAGATGGCTGTGGAACTTCTTAGCAAGAACTTCAGGGAGTTCTGCAAGAGATGTCCATCAGGCAGTGAGTTCTTGGAGCACTGGAATCAAGAGGAATCCACAAGTAATATGGAGGAAAATGGAACAGAAATCCCAAAAGAGATGATTAGAGTGTATTGGTGGCTTTCTGTTACCTTAACATCTAAGAATAGGGAAAGAAGAAACATTTGGAGGCATCTAAAAATAAAGTACAGATACTCCTGGTTTAGCAACCACAATTGAGACTAGTGGCTTGATCATTAAGCAAAGCAATCATGAAGTGAAACCATGATTGGGTTTATTATCCTAATACAGCTTTTCTTACCTTTACAGAACCGTGAAAGTTGTAAATATGATGATTGGTTGTATAGTTATTTTTTCATCATTTTAGAACTGCAAACCGTTGCTAAATCAGGCAGTCGCTAAATGAGGACTACCTGTATTTCCTGCAGCAGTCTTGAGATTCTGCAAGGATATCATATTTTCAAAGTACCAGCATTTCAAACTCTTGTTGCCCAAATTTTATGATTTCACCATGGAAATGAAGTAAGATATTCTGATGATACAAGATACTGCAGGAACAGGAAAAATCTAGTTGTTTGTAAGTGGGTGAGGGGAAATGATAGCCACTTATAACCTGCCAGTTATTATTAGATGATAAGGGAAATGCCTGAACCTTGTCTGACCAAAGCTTCCTAGACCATAATTACGCACACACTTATTTTAAAACAAGTCTTATTTTATTGCAATGCTGGGAATTGTATTCATTCCCAGCCGGTAATGAATCTCAGTCCCTTGAGATAAGCACCCACCTTTCTTTTCTGTGAAGTGCTGCCAATAAAAGAAGTATCAAATGAATTTAAAAAAAAACAACCAGCCGAAGTACAAAGAGCTTCAAGAATGAGTCTGAACCGAACAAATGACTTTGCTTCCTGCAAAGGTTTTGTCACCTTTGCCTGTCCTTTATACCTTATGGGATGGGCAATCACCTCCCAGCCTTACTCCTAAGTTGCCTCTTTTGTTTTAGCTGCTCTCGCCTTCTAGCAGCTCTGCGCACATGCGCACTGGTAACAGGCTCCCTGGGTCCTCTGCCTTGCTGCTGCCAGAGTCCAAAGGCTCTGGAGGCATCACCCCACTCCCAGATGGTCCTGGCCCCATCTCTGCATTGGATGTGGGACCCTCGTCCGAGTCCTGATCCCCTTTCTTCCCCACTGTCCGCTTCCGCTTCCGTCTGCACAGGCTGTTGGCAAACCACAACAGAACCAATTGCTGTTAGCTATCTTCACTTCCCATTTAAAACTATATCTCTTCTCTCTCAAATAAAATAATAAAAAATAATATGCAGGTATTTCGTCTGTCCATCATGGCAGTTGTCTCTTGGAATCACAGCCCCATATTTTGTGCCCTCTACCTATCCTCCTGCCTTGCTGGTACATCTAGCAGGAGATCGGATGTGTTCCCTTCAAGAGCCACCCCAGTTTGCTAACCACTCAGCAAAGGGAAATGCAGCCTCTTTTGCAGGGCACTTGAAGCTGGAAAGTGGCAATGCCCAGTTAGTATAAAAGAGCAATAGTAATAGCACTTAGACTTACAGTATATACTGCCCCATAGTGCTTTACAGCAGGGATCCCCAACCCCTAGCCGCCATCCACTACCAGGCCTTGAGCAGATCAGAACTGGGCCGCAGAAGTAGCAGGCAAGCGTTTGTGCACACACATTCCCTCTTCGTGAGCAGTGGGTGAGCATGTGCATTTGTGTGAGTGGCAGGCACACGTGGCCACCACGCAGGTGGATCCATCCACTCTCCCTACCATCACCAGACCACAAAGGCAGAAAGATTGGGGAACTCTGCTTTACCACACTCTCTGGGTGGTTTACAATGTCCACATTATTTGGATATTGCCCCAACAATTCGGGTCCTCATTTCAGTGATCTCTGAAGGATGGAAGGCTGAGTCAATTTTGAGCCTGGCAGGATTGAACTCCAGGCTGTGACTAGAGTTTGCCTGCGATACTGCATTCTAATCACTGCGCCACCAGGGCTCCTGATACTGCGATTGCAGTAGGAGAGAGCTGGAAGCATGTAAAATGGCCAATAATGATGTCAATTAATCAATCAGTGGGGAGTTTACTTTGTTGTGTGAGTAGATGCAGTAGGAGAGAGCTGGAAGCATGTAAAATGGCCAATAATGATGTCAATTAATCAATCAGTGGGGAGTTTACTTTGTTGTGTGAGTAGATCCTAATCTATATTTCCAAATGCCCAGGTGAATTGAGGATTTAATATGAGTTTCAAGTCTTCTATGCTCATCTTCAGAAGATGCATCTTGCCGACCCCCAAAACAGAGAAGATGACTTACTTGGAAATGTTCTGTTATTTCTTTGCAGAAGTGTTTGTCCGCCCAGTGGTTCCCAAAAGGAGTCTCCAATGGGCCAGATCAAGTTTCTCCTTCCTGAGGAAGGCTGTGGTTAGGAAACCCATTTCAAAGCCCAGGTATTTATCTCATACACCCAGAAGGATGCATGCTGCTCTTTCATCCCAATTCTTAGCCAAACAGGTCTTGCTCAATTAGTAGCAGCTGTAAACAACCAACCAAAGAAAGAAATGTGGATCAGGGAATTAGGGAGGGAGGGAGGCAGTAAATTTCTTCCTCCTTTCTTTCACAAACTCCAGGTTAAGGTATTTCCTCTAAAGCTGTTGTTTTCATTTAAACAGAAGCCTCCATTGCTACCAATGGGAACTTCATGTAATGCATGTAAATTATCAGGTCTAATCTAGCCCTTTCTGGTTGCTCATGCTACACTATCAACACCATGTTTTGGTGGGCTCATGTAATTTTTCAAAGAGGCAGGGAGGCAGTGGTGGGATTCAGTCAGTTTGCACTGATTTGGGTGAAGTGGTTGTTAAATTACCCACTCACCCTCCCCGCTCCCATGCTATCAAAGTGGATCCTGGGCACTGCGCTGTACTGCAATGGAGAAATGGGCAATGGAGCAGCTGGCATGAGAGAAAGAGAAGGCCGCTTTCCCTCTTTCTTCTCCCTGCTCCTCCTCCTTCCCTCATGCCGGCTGCTTCATTGTCCATTTCTCCATTGCAACACGGCACCCAGGATCCACTTTGATAGTGAGGGAGTAATAATTTGCCTGGCCAAACTAACCCCACAGTCTCCCCTACGTTGGGCCAAGCTTCGATTGTGCTGCCAATTTAATTTCTCGCCCTTCTCACTTTTGCCCGCAGACTGACCAACACCCCCAGCTCTACGGGAAGGGGGAAATCCTTCCATTTCCCCCCAATTCTTCACTTTCGCACACGAGCTCTCAGGAGCATCAACTCCTTGTCTTTATGGTACCCCGCTCCTCGTTCCTCAGAAACCTCGCTTCCTTAAAAAGAGCAGTCCGGAAGGCTGAAACAGTTGAAAGACCAACATGCAGACAAGCACCCTCGTAAACAGCCTTTTGGCAAAGGGTGGAAATTTAACAACCGGTTCGCTCAGGGTTTGGCCATCATGGGAGGATAGGTGTCCCATGTGTGCAGGAGATGATTAAAGGATGAGGGTGGTGAGTCATGCCTTCCATGACAGCCAACGTGACCCTGGGCGAACCGGTTGTTAAATTATTTGAATCCCACCACTGCAGGGTACCAGCGCCAGGGCCCTGCATAATGATTAGAACACCATTTCTTGTCACCTTTTGTTTTCTAAGCATTTATTGCTATACTCCCATGCTTTTTTTCCAGGACTAAGGCCTGTTGAATTGAATCAAGTGAACATACTTAAGATAGTATTGTAAGGCTGGTATCGCTTTGGAAATCTGCAACGATCCCATTTGAAGTCAGACATACAAGAAACAACCAGGCATAACAATTCGGCTTATGTGAAATTGTATGTTTTACAATTAAAGAAAATTAAAGGCAGCAAGGCAGAGTTCAGGGCCCTGTTTAAGGCAGCAAATGTCATAGAGATTTTTCCCCTAAATTGCTAAATGTGCAAACTCCATGGCCCAGAGGAAGGAGTAGTGTTGGAGCTGATAAGCAATGTAAAACATAGAATATATGAAGAAGTAAGTTTGTGAATAAGAGATATCAGAAACAGCTTTAGGGGGAGGGGGGAAACTGGAAGGAAGATCTGGTGGGTATATAGATCCCTGAAGCTTTGCTTCTAGAGAGTAGAGCTTCAGGGATCTATATATTCACCAGATCTTCCTTCCAGTTTTCTTTAATTGTAAAACATTTTTTTTTTTGCTTTGCTTTGTTTCCTTTAAGCATAATCTGGATATTCTGAAGCATGGTTTAATTTGCCACATGTCTTTCCTTCCTTCCCTCCAGAGATCTCATGGCAATTTTCTCCTTGTGCATTGAGAATTTAGCCAGGCACAAAGAAACTCCAGCTTCTATAATAAGTTTTATAACTGAATAGAGACCCAGCTGGGTTACCTTGGGCCAGCCACTCTCTCTCAGCTCTAGAAAAGAGGCAACAGCACACTACACCTGAAATCTTGGGGGGGGGGGAACCCCTGCAGGAACATGTCCAGGTAGTTGCAGGAAGTCAGCACTAACTCAAAATAGCCCTCAAAAGGGTGTGTGTGTTAAACCACATGTCTCTCCCCCGCCAAAGGTGTGTGTGTGTTAAACCACATGTCTGTAATGTCTTAATCCCCACACTCTTCTCATGAGACTTAGAAATTTGATTTTTAAACAAAAGAGCATGTACTGTTCTATATGGGGAAGAAAATAAATACTTTTTTGTGTATGAAGTATTAATAACATAGTAATGTTTGTTACGATATGATTTGTCAATAATGGTATAATTGACAAATCATATTGTAACAAAAATTACTACTTAATTCCCAGTAAAAATACATAGAAAAGTATTTATTTTAATACATAGAAAAGTATTTATTTTCTTCCCCTTGTAGAACAATACATCCTCTTTGGCTTAAAAACATGCTCTTTTGTTTAAAATCAAATTTCTGGGGCTCGTGTAATATGTTTCTGCACCATGGATCTTTTATTGATATTACTGTTATGTGCTTTTAAATGGTTTTTAAATGGACTCCATCGCCATCTCTGAGATTGAGCATCTGTGTAGCTTTATGGAAAAGTAGCCTCTTGACCTTCCTCGTCTCTCTTTCCTTCCTAGAACTCTCTCTGAAGTGATGCAGAACTCACTCCATTTTGAGTATTTCAGGAACTTCCTCAGGCTGCACAATGCAGAAGCCCCACTCCTTTTCTGCCTGGCTGTAGAAGATATAAAAAACGAGGCAGATCCCAGGATTCAGCATATGCAGGTCAACGAATGTGTCCGAACTTACTTCTTCAACTCTATTCCACCTGGTATGTGGCAAGCAAGTCTCACAAGGCCAAAGATAGGTCCAGGGATGATTTGCTATTGAATTTACTTCCTTGCTGCCAGTCACAAGACCTTCTGACCGTCTTGTGCTCCTGCCTTACTAATCTGGACGGGCCTTCTGTTTGGTGCCCTGTGAGACAAAAGGGAGAAAGGGCCTTTAAAGGTCTCTGCAGAAAGCTCCTGGTCTCCTTCTGATCTTGGCTACTTGTAAATGCTTCCAGGTCTGGTTTGCTCAAGCCAATTTGAAAAGAACTCAACCTGAGAGTTTTGAATCTTCAAAAAAAGATTGGGAAGAAGTGCTTTAGATCTTACACAAGAGCACCTCTTTGTTCTTTCAAATTTTTCTTCAGGCTTCTTTACAAGACTTAAAAAAAAATAGTGTGGCTCTTTCCGATTTGCATGGAAGATACAATGCTATAATGATATGACCACTAAGTGTAGCCCAGAGTCATTCAGGGACAAAACAATCACCGAGATGTCTGGTATGTACTTTGTCTTATCCAGAAAAACTGCTGCATTGTGATGAATATGTCATCCATGAGATTCCAAAGTTACCATCAGTCCCTGTTCCCATATTGGTCACTGCTCAAATATTAGTCCTGAGGAACTTGGAAGAGAAGTGGTGAGTAAAGAGCGATGACCAAACGGTGCCACGGGGATTATTCATTTTGGCCGTTCCATAGTCAGAAGACTGTATGTGGTGATATGGAAAGCCACCGAGGCATTGACATAATAATGCAGATAACAATGAGATGGTACTCCTCAAAGGGAACCTATTGTATTTTAGTTCTGGGGTGGAGTAAAGTTGGAGTTTAGCCTCCTTTGTGTGCGATCTGCCTTGTGTCTATACACTGCCCATATGTGAATTACCATATGACCAATTTATATCTGGAATATAAATTATTTCTCAGGCCCCAAAATGGGGGAGGAAGGTAGGACAATTTCGGAGTCCTTTGCCTGTTACACTCAAGTTTCTCCTATAAACATCTTCAAGTGAAAAATGAATTGCAGTAGATAACAAGGAGTAATAATTTACCAAAATGAGTTCCCTTTTTTTACTGGCAGGTTTAATATGTACCAAGGCCTATATCCTGATAGTGATGTTGCCATTGTTCCAACTGGTTGGAAGAAGAAGGATTCTCAATTGACAAGCAAGCAGGTGACTGATGGTTGAAGAAGTTGTGGTGGGAAGGGATTGGATTCATACCTTCCATAGGGATTGATGGTTGCAGAGGAGGGATTTGTGTTTACATCCTTCTGTCCTATATTCAGACCAAATCTGAAATTACAAACTCATAAACAGCTGACTCAGTTGTCTTGATTCTGATTTTAAAAGCTATTCTAAGCTTTGAAGGTTCAGAGGAAGCCAGGATGCAGGGCATTGCATTCAATGAACAAAGCTTGTCTGCAGTAATGAACTACTGGCTTGTCTTGAAGAATCGATTGAATAAAAGAGATGATCTTATTCTGACCTGACATTCTCCTAATCAATTGAGATGCTGGGTCCATAGTCTGAAATAATATGGGGGCTTTAAATAACTAGGGTTTTTTCCTCAGTCTTTATCTGCTGGAAGTGTCAATCCTCAAATCTTGCACTCCAAGAACCAGAAAGCAAACAGTAAGAGAAAAAAACTCTCTGAAATAATCTTCCTCCAGAAATTTGTGTGGCTCCCCATCTTTAGGTCATTCAAAAATTTACTGGGGATCAGGTGGTTTTCCAGATCCTAAGGTCATAGTGACTGTGGAGCCCCCTGTTTTATTTTATTTTGATTTGTTGTTGTTGTTATCATTATTATTGTTGTTATTGTTATTATTATTTAGCCAACACAATTGCTAGTTCTTTAACAGATGTTGGTCTTCATCTATATCGAGTTCTTCCCAAGAACCTAGGAAATTGTAATTAATATGTATGAGAGATAGATAGATAGATAGATAGATAGATAGAGAGAGAGAGAGAGAGAGAGAGAGAGAGATGATATAGATATAGATATAGATATAGATATAGATATAGGTATAGGTATAGGTATAGGTATAGGTATAGGTATAGATATAGATATAGATATAGATATAGATAGATATAGATATAGATATAGATATAGATATAGATATAGATATAGATATAGATATAGATATAGATATAGATATAGATCCAAACAGTGGGGTCCTTTGCAATTGACAGATGGAAATGTTGTCAATGGGCAGATTTTCTAAAAGCTGTCCAAGATGTTTTGGTATGATAGCCTGTGTGCTGATAGCCACAGGGATTACCATGGCCAGATTATGCCATAATCTTTCAATTTCAATTTTCAGATCTTGATGCTTTGTGATGTTGTCCACTTCCTTGTCATCTATTCTCGTTTTTCACATTTCACCTGTGAGAATTAGCAAGGTCAGGTCAGGCTGCCTTGTGTTAAACATTGCAAACAATGGTTTCTTTTGTAGAAAAGATGCTGGTGTATTCTTACCTCCTTCGTCAGGAGGGTCTGCAAGTTCCGAAAGGCGATGAGTTATGTGGCGCAACGCAAACGCTTTGAGAACTATCTCCTCAAGGAGGTGAAGAATGACAAGGAAAGTGAGTCCCAAATCTCTCAGTGTCCACGCATTGCTGTTTTTTTTCAGGAGAAGAAGTCTTTTATTCTATGGATTATTTTAAAACCAGGAAATTGAGAAAAGGCATCAACTGGTTCCGACTGCAAGGAATTCAAGCATCCAAAGCTAACTTGGTTACCGGGAATGAAATGAAGTTTGAGAGTTTTGAAGGTTTTTTTAACACACACACACACACACACTTATGTCCTTGCTTCTTCATTACTCTAAACCATGGATGTCAAATTCACGTTGTCATGGCAATGTCATGTGACGTATCGGGACTTTCTTCCCCTTTGCTAAACGGGGCGTGGGCGTGGCCAGTGCAGGATGCATCCAGCAACCAGCATCTTCAGCAACCAGCCCTCCACATAGTGTGGAATGGTTCTACTCAAGTGACACTTTGGTTGAGTCTGCCCCTTACAGGGAGACAGACTGCAACTGGAAGCTGGGAAAAACATTCTAATACAGGGGTGTCCAACCTTGGCAACTTTAAGACTTGTGGACTTCAACTCCCAGAATTCCTCAGCCAGCAAAGCTGGCTGAGGAATTCTGGGAGTTCAAGTCCACTAGTCTTAAAGTTGCCAAGGTTGGACACCCCTGTTCTAATAGTAAGACCAAAGCCATAGTGAAGCCAATGTTAAAGATTATTGAACTGAATTATTTCCATACCTCTCATCCGGTATGGATTTTTGTGAAAGATGCTTCCTCTCTTTCTCTCCAGATATACAGAGTCCAGCTCAAACAAAGCCCCCAAGTCAGAGCGGAGTTAGTGGGCGTTACGCCCCAAGTTCTGCACCACCAGAAGAACCTGAATTGCCACAGGTGAAGCGCAAGCTACCTGGTGGCCGCATCATCTCAGTCAACTTCTTGGTGAATGATCTCTATTTTTATCTAGAAATGGAGAGGTAAGTCACCCCCTGCTATATTGCTTGCCATATCATTCATGCTTCTTATATTCTGAGATCTATAATATTTATCCCCATTCATTGTGTCTGGTGTCATTCTTCAGCCATCATGTTGTAAGGCCATCTATGATATATCTGATCTATCTTGTCTGGGTTGGGTAATTGGCCAATAAGTTCTCCAGCCTAGGAGGCATCCTCCTCTTAGTTCACCATAGCAATCTGTGACAGTCACAGAGACCTTTTATCAGGCTGGTGCTGAATTAACATGACAGCTTTTAGCATGGGAATGGACCACAGGAAGAAATGTTCCCTTGACCCAAAATATGGCCTGTTATTTGCTGCATTGCCAGTCCAGGTACAGATGATATCCACTGTGATGTAGTCTTGCCTCCAGTTTCTGTTACATCAAGGGAGGGCTTTTGTATTTCCCATCTGACCTGTCTCTCCTTTTTTTTTTCTATGTATTACTACCACAGGTTTCTTCATCTGTCTGACACCGTGGTCATGCTGGCTTCTCTTGGGTTCTATACAGAGAGGGATATTGCCTTCTTGAAGAACAAAGTGACCACCATCTCCAAACTATTTCTGAACTCAGACATCCCACCTAAACTTAGGGTAAGAGATCTGAAAATAACTTTTCCAACCTGTAATGGGATTAGCTGTGCTTGCAGAAACATAAATAAAAAGATGCCGTGTTTTCAACTTAATGGCAGAGAATAGGCACTGAAGTGGACAGACAGGCAGGTAAGATTTAGAGATTATTAGTAAAGCTCAATTTATTATTATGATAATAGTGGCATGTTTTGTAAAAGCCAAAAAGCAATTGTGTTGCATCCCACACTAGCACAAAATTTGTATCTTTAAAAAAAAAAGTTTTTATTTTTTAAGACAAACATATACAAACAAAACATAAAAACTTAAAACCAATTACCATTTTATATACATACAAATTTGTATGTAAAATTTGTATCTTCAAGGGCCTATGTTTAAAGGAACCATTCAACTCTCTTTTCTCAGACAGGAAGTTTCTACTTTGGTCTGTGGTGATAATTTTCCTACACACATAGAGAGAGCTCCTTTGGGTATTGAGACTGATGACATATAAATGTAATAAATAAATCAACAAAATAAGCATTTTTAAAAAAAGAATCAGTAAATTAATTCTTTTTTGCCATTCATTTTTGAATATTGTAAACCTTGCCAATTCTTTCATTCTTTGCGCTGCCCCTTTTCCCCTAGAAATCTGACATAGCTCTCTTGATTGGTCTGTATGTTCATGTCTGATAATGATTGGTCTATATGTTCATGTCTGATAATGATTGGTCTATATGTTCATGTCTGATAATGATTGGTCTGTATGTTCCTGTCCCTGAACAATTTTAGGGATGTGATTTCACAGAGAGGAGGGAAAGCCTTGTAGTGGCCAACCTGAGCTGTTCCTTCTGTCTGTTTTCTCCCCTAGGACTTTCATGTATGGCTGGCTAGGGAATCCTGGGAGTTGAAGTCCACAAGTCTTAAAATTGCCAAGGTTGGGTTTTACTTATTTATTTATGATATCTTCCATGATCAGGTCAATCTCACAGATGCACAGTGTATTCAAATTCGGACTTTAATTGCTGAAGGTGTGGTGAACAGGACTCTTTATCATGGTGCTATCATTTCCATCTTCCCACATATATTATACTTCTGGAAGAAGTAAGTATTTGTATCACATGGAATAGATTTGCTGTGTATGTATATTTCATATGTGTGTTGAGACACTCTTATAGGACCTTTTCCAATTGCAAAAATTAAAGTGTTCTCCACTCATCAGATATCTGTACAGGATTAGCATTTGCTGCACTTACTAGCAATTCATGTTGGCAATGTTATTTATTGATTTGAATTCCGCCTGTATTATTTTTACAATAATTCAAAGCAGCAAACATATCGAACACACCTTCCCCTTCCTATTTCTCCCACATCAACAATCCTGTGAGGTGAATTGGCCTGAGAAAGAGTGACTGACCCAAAGTTATCCAGCTGGCTTTCAGGGCTAAGGTGGGACTTGAACTTACCATCTCCTGCTTTCTAGCCTGTTGCCATTATGATTTTATGTAACTGTTTGACTAATCAATCAACTAAACTATCAATCCCTATCCTGCATCTAAAACCTGTGTTCTGGTTTGTCACCATATAACAATATCCTGATTTGAAGTATTCAGGGCATGTTATTAAAGCTTTAGTAAGTAAGGTGTCATTAAAGCTTTAGTAAGTAAGGTGTCACTTTAGTAAGTAAGGTGTCATGACACCACTGAATTGGTGTCATTGTCCTCTCTTTTCTAGTCTCACTAATAAGTAGAAACTCTCCACTAATCATTGTACAGCTGTACAGTGTAGACCCCATCATCTGTCAAGATCTGCTATCAAGTGTCAGCCCAGCCAGGTAGAGCAGACTAAAAAAATCAATGCCCTAAAGCAGGGGTCACCAACCTTTTGGACCTCAGGGACCACCAAACTCATAATTTTAAGTCCTGTGGACCAGAGACCCTGGGAAAATCCCCAAAAAAGTCTGCAGGAAATTCCCCACCCCATTTTCCTATCAATCAAACATTCTTTATTTGGGATTGCAGGATACCATCTCCAGCTCCGTTCTCAAGGTGGGGGGAGAAAGAGAGAGAGAGAGACTTTTGGCTTCATGCAAGGAAAGCAGCAGAAGCAGTCTTTCTCTCCCCGAAACTCTGCCAGAAATGACTCTGTGAGACTTGTCGTGCTGGCACAGCCTCTTGGAACAGGATGCCTTGCAGGATCCCAAAGACTCATTTCTGGCAGATTTTGGGGGAGAGAAAGAAAGACTTTTGCTGCTTTCCTTGCATGCAGTCAAAAGCAGAAGGAGAAAGAAGGAGAAAGAAGCAGCCCGGTGGCCAGGCAAGGCGCATGGGGCAAGTTCCCCCCCTCCGCCCTTTCTCCCCTCCCCTCATTACCTTGTGTCGTTTGCAATGCAAGTGACGCAATCTTTAGAAAATAGCTTGACCCCTTCCTTTCTGTGGCAGCCCCTCAAATATTGGACACGATATTGCTATCACGTCTCCCCTGGTCCTTCTCTCCACTAGACTAGCCAAGCCCAGTTCCTGTAACCATTCTTCATATGTTTTAGTCTCCAGTCTCCTAATCATCCTGGTTGCTCTTTGTACTTTTTCTAGAGCCTCAACATCTTTTTTATAGTGTGATGACCAAAACTGGATGCAGTACTCTAGGAGTGGTCTTACTAAAGATTTATAGAATGGTATTAGTATCTCACTTGATCTTGATTGTTAATCAAGTCAGAATTGCATAAGCTTTTTTGGCGGCGGCTGCACACTGCTGGCTCATATTTCGCTGGTCATTTGATTGCAATATTGATGGGTTAAACATACAGTATGTTTGCCCTCACAACAAAAATACCTGGGCTCATTAAATGATTAAGGAGAAAAATGCTCTCTTCGGACCAGAACAGCCAAGGATAATTTTAAGCTACCTCATGTATGGACTGAGGATGAGAGAAAGATAATGTAACAATGACAGAATAAAAAAAAAGGTCACTGGGCATGTTTTTGATCTGGAAAATATCTATTATCATGGACAAAATCAGAGAATAAACAACAACAACAGGATTATTAAGCTGGTCCCAAAGTTGATTTTGCAATCTAAGCAATACATATACCAAAATCAATTGAAGGTAGGAGCCTGCATGATCTTACTGCTTGTGCAACTTTTGTGTGATAATTTGATTTTGGATGGTTTAGTAGTACAAAAAGAAAAAACTCAAAGAAGAATTGCATGTCCCTAAATTGTCACTCTGTCTACTTGTCTCCTGTTTTTTTGGATTCTTTCACTCTACATAAATTATAGCCCACCCAGCCAAACAGGTGTATGACAGGCCATCAGAAGGCTCAGGAAGGCTCTAAGTTTATTTGTCCGCTTTGTTTTTTTGTACCTTTCTTAGCGAGCAACTCTTTGCTTTGTCAAATGTGCATTATGTCAATAAAAGCTGCCAGGAGTATCAACATTTTTCCTGGCAGATACTGTTATTGGAAAGTGATGAAATATTTCAGAAAACGTAAAGGAGAAAAAACAGATGAGATTCTTCCTATACTACCACTGTCACCTACAAGGGTAGCTAGGAGGTCCAGTGGTTTCAGTGGAGGTAAGCAGAATATGCAGCTTCCATGATTTATTTTGTATATGCTGTATGTTATAAAATATGCACTTGATTAGCACGTTTGAACTGTATATCACAACACCAAAAAGCAACTCCTGACCTTTTATAGGGTGCTAAGCCTTCAACCTCAGTAACTTTAATTACACCATTGTTACAGTGCACATATTAAAACAATTTTTATCAGTGATGTTTGTTAGGAATGTAAGAATGTAATAACAGGTATTTGGGTTAGAAATATATAAACCAGGATAGACATTTTAATACTGTCTCTTTAAGATAATCCTAAAAGTGTAATTGGGTGTGGTTTCTCAAACGGCCATAAGATGGAGCCAGAAACCTGGGTTGTCTTGGTCTTAGTCTCAGAAGAAGTTTCAGTAAGTTTCTGTTTCCTTCTGTTGGAGAGTATTGCCCTTCCTCCTAATTGACTGATATTCTTGGATTTGATGTAAGTCTGATACTGAACTTTGTTATTGGATTATCCCTGGACTGAAAACGGACTGATCTTACCTGTGAATGACTTTGGACTGTGTTTGAACTTTGCTTAAAAGTTTCTGGAAGTAAAAACCTACATTTACTGTACAGTGTATCTGTGTGTTGTGTGTGTATTATTCAAACACTACTCTCTATACGTCTCCCTGAATCCGCTCATTCTCCTAATGGGGAATTACCTCAATAATGTTTCATTTGGGGGGGTATCAGGTGATTATGCCTGTGTTATAATTTGCCTTCACTTTTAATAAATTTATATAGAAGATCATCCAATCATCAGGTTTACTTTGCTCAAGGGAATACAGCTACTGCTGCCTCAACCAAGGGAGGCAACAGATGAATCACCTGGAGAAAAATGTAAGTCTTTTTTAATATAATTTTATTAAGAATTTTAATTATAGTAGTAAAATGTAATACAAATTAAACTGAAATAAAGGGAAAAGAGAAAGAAAGATTAAAAAGTGCAAGGAAATTGGAAAAAAGAAGAAGTAGGAATATAAAGAAAGAGAATAGAAATATGCAGGTAGTCTTCAGCTTATGATCACAATTGAGCCCAAAATTTCTGGTTAAGTGAATTTTGCCCCATTTTATGACTTAAGTGAATCACTGCAGTTGATAAGTTAGTGACACAGTTTGTTAAGTGAATCTGGCTTCCCCATTAACTTTTGCTTGTCAAAAGGTTGCAAAAGGTAATCACATGACTCTGAGACACTGCAGTGGTCATAAATATGAACCAGTTACCAAGCAATCTAAATTCTGATCACATGACCACGGAGATGATGCAAAGGCCGTAACTGTGAAAAGTGGTCATAAGTCACATTTTTCAATGCCGCTGTAACTTTGAACGGTCGCTAAATGAACTGTTGTAAATTGAGGACTACATATATAAAGAAGTGACTTGCAGTTTTTGTCACTAGAGGGAGTCAAGCTATTCTCCAATCCAAAGCAGGGGTCTCCAACCTTGGCAACTTTAAGACTTGTGGACTTCAACTGGCTGAGGAATTCTGAGAGTTGAAGTCCACAAGTCTTAAAGTTGTTAAGGTTGGAGAACCCTACTCCCAAGCACCTAAGGGCAGGACAAGACACAATGGGTGGAAACTAATCAAGGAGAGAAGCCAACCTAGAACTAAAGAGAAACTTCCTGACAGTTAGAACAATTAATCAGTGGAACAACTTGCCTCCAGAAGTTGTGAATGCTCCAACACTGGAGGTTTTAAAGAAGAGATTGGACAACCGTTTGTATGAAATAGTATAGGGGTTTTCCTGCCTGAGCAAGGGGTTGGAATCAGTGGTGGGATGTAAAAAATTTTTTACTACCAGTTCTGTGGCTGTGGCTTGGTGGGTGTGGCAGGGAAAGGATACTGCAAAATCCCATTCCCTCTCCACCCCACTAACCTGCTTTCCAGCTCTGTTCTCCTGTGCAGGGCAATAAAAGAAGACCCAGCCAATCTGCTGGGACCCGGGAGGCAGAGAATAGATGGGGGCAGGGCCAGTCAGAGGTGGCATTTGCCAGTTCTCCAAACTACTCAAATTTTCCGCTACTGCTTCTCCAGAACCGGTCAAAACCTGCTAATACCACCTCTGGTTGGAATAGAAGACCTCCAAGGTCCCTTCCAACTCTGTTATTCTATATTCTACTACAAGTATAAACAAAGATTCTACACTTGCTGGTGGAAAGTCCAACTTTTCTGGATGGTGAACAATTTGCTAAATTCTCAGCTGCTGATCAAATGCCAGCTGGTCATAAACTGGTAACAAGCAAAGAAAGCCAGGAAAATCCAACCTAGGTGATCAGAATTTTGTTTTTTGTTTTGCATTTCCTACATCCTGATCCTCTTCTTATTATCAGTCACACTGAAGTAGGGACAATCTAACCCTAAAGAAATTGGCAATTGTCCAGAACTTAGAACTTAGTTGTGGATGAGGGGAAAAAAAAACGAAATGGCTTTATATTACTTCCCCCCCACTTCCAATAGGTTGAGGCTTCAAATCTAACTTAACTCCTTTTCCTTGGCAGCATCAATAGAAAGTGCATCTCATAGGAAATCGTCATCTGGTGCCTCTGTGCAAAAAAGGTAAAATGTCTTTGAAATATGTTTCCTCTACTTGAGACTTAAAATTCTCTACCAAATTTATACACCGATAAATTAGAGAAAGACAGTTACTGATTTTTCAGTGAAAATTCTCCAGTGAATTTTCAGGTAAAATTCTCCATCAGGTACATGAGTTCCTTATGGAATGTGTATGTGCATGTGTTTCACTTCTGCAACCAGTGGTAGAAACAGCCAGGCTTACAATTTGGCCAACCTTTTGCATCCTGCCTCCATGCAGAGGGGGTGCTGTTCAGTGATGGGATTCAATTT
Source organism: Notechis scutatus (assembly GCF_049901735.1). Taxonomy (NCBI): domain Eukaryota; kingdom Metazoa; phylum Chordata; class Lepidosauria; order Squamata; family Elapidae; genus Notechis; species Notechis scutatus. The sequence continues at coordinate 103,204,888 of NC_142011.1, read as the reverse complement.
TTTTTTACTACCGGTTCTGTGGGCGTGGCTTGGTGGGCGTGGCAGGGGAAAGAGACTGTAAAGTCTCCAGTCAGAGGTGGTATTTGCCGGTTCTCCGAACTACTCAAAATTTCCGCTACCGGTTCTCTGGAACTGGTGAGAACCTGCTGAATACCACCTCTGGTGCTGTTGCAGCCACTTATGTGCATGTAGAAACACACACAAGTGGTGGAGACTATTCAGAGGAAGTTCTACAAAGCAGCCAGGGCTGAGGAGAAAGCATGAGACATTCTGTCATACCCCTGTTGGAGACTGACTCCGAGGGAGAGGAGGAACAGCCATCAGGGAGTGGGAGTGTGGCTCCGGAGGTTGTGGAGGAAGCTGGGGAAGGACAGAGGCCGGCTGGGCAGTCAGGGGAAGACCCAGGCCCACCCCCTCTCCATCCTAGGGCATGCAGGGAGGAGAGGATAAGAGAGAGATGTGAATGGCATGGTCTACGGGGAGGAAAGGGCCTTGATCCTCTTCATGGGCTGCAACTGTGAGAACTGGTTAAAAGGATTGACATGTGTATGGGCCAGTGCTGGAAACAAAGCATGGAAATATCTTTAGTCTGTCATTCCTCTCTGAGTTTCGCATCCTTCCCAGTGTGTGTTCCGATATCTGTGGACGTCTTCAAGCCCTTATCTTGCCTGGTTCCCTTAATTGCTTCAGTGTGGTTTGTGTTGTTTTTATAATTTATAATTATTAAATTATTTTATAATTTATAGCCATTTTTAGTTTAAACAGCATTTCCTCCTTTTTGTAACTGCTTGTGGGGGAGTTTTTTGGTCTCCAGTCAAGGATATTTGGAGCTTTGAAGCAAAGTGAAGGAATAAAAGGGGCTTCACCTGTTTTTGTCACTGTATTTATTTTGTATCCCACCCTGGCTCATCACACATTCTCAGATATTTCACAGGAGAAAAAAAATCTGAATTCTGTGGGATTTTGGCATATCAACGCATAATTGTGCTTGTCAGCTACTTCCCCTACACTTTGTCCTGACCCTGAATTGCCCTTATCTTAAGTCTATGAGGGGGTGATCTAATATTGTATTAAAGTAACCTTTCCCTCCATATTCCAATGTGATCCAATGGCAGTGGTAGAGTTAAGTGACAAGTATTGATTCTGATCAGAAAGAAGCTCTGGATATTTAAGACAACTGATTTAAGGTCAGTCTTCTCAGCCATCATTTCATATGCAATTATTCTCTTCCTAAAGAGCTGGAACAGAGTGGCCAACGGGAGGTCAAGGAAACAGCTTGGCATGTGTGATCACCATTTACAACCATCTCAACCAACATCTGCCAAACAGAATCAATGGAGAAAGCCAGATTCTCTTAACAACTGCATTATTGCAACTGCAGTGATTCACGTAACAACTTTGGCAAAAAAAAATCATAAAATTGGTCACAATCCATTTAACAACTGCCTTGCTTTGCAACAGAATTTCTGGTCCCAAATGTGGTCATAAGGACTACCTGTATGGTTGGACATGTTTGTCGCACAGAAGCCACACCTTAATAATACCAAAAGACCAACTAATTCCTAATTCAGTCGTGAATTCTTATAGCATTATGTATCTCAGCTTTAAATTGTTAAATTTGTTTTTGCTTGCATTCTGACACAGGACATCAGTTTTTGAAGATGGAAGAAAAGTGTTTTAACAGCTTAATATCTTCCCTTCTGGAGGCACGATGTCCCCATTTTCTCAATGGGTGATACATTTCTGCTGCCACATGTGGAAACTGAGGTCCTTGTCTATCACCACAGCAAGTAACAGGGCTTTGATAAGCCTGAAAAGATCTTTGGGAGCTAAGTGATAAAAGTATATTTTCCCTCGTGGGGATATATTTTTCTAATCCTTTCTATTAATTCTCAGAAAGCAGAAGCAACCAAGAAAAAAAAGGAAAAAGGAAAAAGAAAGAATTGAGGATATGTGTACATACAGGGATAAGAATCACTGCAAAATTTAGAGAGCCACTGCAGTATAATTAAAATAGGTTTATCCATCCCCTTGGTATATTTTAAGATTGAGTGGGCAGATTTCTATTTTATTATAAGGACAAGTTATCATTTCAGGTTTTATTTGAAAAAAATGATTGTTTTGTTTCAGTTCAGAAGTTGAAACAGGGACTTGTAAGGGATAATAGCATTTCTGAAATAAGCAGTTATCTTAATCATGAAATCCTGGTCTCTTATTAAACCTCCCCTGTCAGATCTTTCTGTATCAGCAAGCTTATTACAAAGATCTTTCTTTCTTCAATCATCCCAGAAGATGTCACACAATCAGCAGCTACTGTATCACTCTGTTTTTTCAAGGTTAAAAAAAATCTACTCTCAATCTAAAGATTTGGAAGCATCTTCAGCAGTGGGACAATACTCCCTTAAAGAATCTAAATTTCCATCTGTCAACATTAGGGAATAGCATCCACAGCAAACTACTGTGACACCAAAATAATGGCATGCATGTGTTGATGCTATCTCACACCAGCTGTCATCTGTTTGCATCCTGATGTCTGTCTCAATCACACAAGTCCCACACAAGGATGATGGAGACATACACATTTTGACATTTGTTTTGTTGATGATGATTTCATAACCCATAACTCCAGGAAAAAGAAAGGGGGCAGAAATAATGTTCTGGTCTGGTTTTTAAAAAATCCTTCAGAATAAAGAGACTTAGAAGCCTCACCTTTACCTCTGTCCCAGAATTGTGGGACTCGGTGATTTCCTTCCATTTCCTTCACACAATAATATATGCATAAATATTGGGTTCTTCATGCTATCTGAGCTTGGTGTTTCTCTGCAGTCTCTTCCATGCATCAATGATGTTTGTTAGCCTGCAGGAAATGAGCCAAGCACAGAGAACACCAAGAACCCAGCCATTCAATCCTGAGTAACATACATTTTCTACAATTGGATGCATAACTATTTCTGGATGAATTAATCCACTGAATCACTTTGAGAAGCCACAGATACATACATTGCACTTGCATACCAAAAAAGGGCCAGTATACATTCATGATATTATGACTGCTACCCACTAAAAATCAGAATTACAACACAGGATCACAGAATCCACCAAAGTCATTGGTACTCTCTTTTGCAATCATTACTCTCAAGTACCACCTTCCCCCCCACCCCAAAAATGCAGAGTTTCACTCTTAAGAGCTTTTACAGTGACTTAAAAATATGGGACTACTTCCAGTAGCTGCTAATCCACTATTTTTCGACATTGGCATCTTGAAAATATGTGGACTTTAACTCCTAGAATTCCCCAGCCAGCATCTGCACATTTTCAGGTTTTTTAAGTGGAAAAACACTGTTACCTAAGTGGGAAAACACTATCTCTCCATGTTTCCTGAGCCCAAACCCTGGAACCCCACCTGGGTGTATTTTCTGTATTCTAGAAGGAAAGTGAACTCAGCCATATTAGAAAGAAGCTACTGTGTGTTTCTTTTGATATCATGGATATATGTCCTGGAGGTATGTATTGCATTGTTACACATTTATAAACAAACCCAGATCCTAGATAGATAGATAGATGGATGGATGGATGGATGGATGGATGGATGGATGGATGGATGGATGGATAAATAGATAGATGGGTGGATAGATAGATAGATAGATGATAGATAGATAGATAGATAGATAGATAGATAGATAGATAGGGATATGGATATGGATATGGATATGGATATGGATATGGATATGGATATGGATATGGATATGGATATGGATATGGATATGGATATATTTATTTATTTATTTTTTATTTATTTGTCAAGCAAGTATTAGATAACAGGTACAAGTATAAGCATGGTTATGAATACATGAAACGGTTATGAATAAAAAGAAACAATAGGACAGGGACGGTAGGCCCATTGGTGCACTTATAAACTCCCCCTATATATCTATATAGAGAGATATATTTACATATATATAGATATATATATTTATATATCAAGAAATTTGATAAAAACAAGGGATAGTTTTCCTGCAAGTTTCTCTTTCATTTGTAAAGGGATTTTATGTGAAGCAGGTACAGAGCATAATGAAATGTGTTTTCTTTTTCTGCAGCTGCATCTACAAAACATTGCTTGGCGTCCATTCGTAGGTCAAAGAGCTTCACATCAAGCAAGGAAGGCTTGCAAGCCACACTTTCTTTTAACATAGATATTAAACAATTCTCTTTTTGTATTTCTCTTTACATCTGGTGCATTTTATTTATTTTATCTGGTGTGTTTTAAATAAAATCGAATAGCATTTTAACACATTGCTACAATGAATCAAAAGTAGAAGTTTTATTGTCACTTATATTCATTGAATTGAATAAAATGAGTTCTGAACATGAAAACATTTATCATTTTGATATATGAACTTCAATAAATTGTTAAATTTGGAAGTAGAAAGATTTATTTATTGTATCTTTATCTCACCTTTCTAACTTTATAAGTAACTTTATAAGCAAATATACATAATATTCCTTCCTTCTCCTACTTTCCCCACAAGAACAACCACAACCCTGTGAGGTGGGTTGGACAGCTTTCATGATGGAAAGCTGTCATATCATGTCCTTTACCATGTACTACAATGAAGAAAAAAAATCTTTTCATTGTTAAGTCACATGTGAACATTACTCAGCACTGATATGATTAAAGTTTATTTATTTATTTATTTTGTTTGTCAATTGCTTACAAGATAATAGGTATAAGTAAAAACGTAGTTATGAATACATGGATACATATAAGAAAAATAAAAGAAACAATAGGACAGGGATGGTAGGCACTTTGGTGCGCTTATGCACGCCCCCTACAGACCTCTTAGGAAAGGGATGAGGTCAATAGTAGACAGTCTAAGGTTAAAGTTTTTGGGGTTTGGGGAAGAAACCACAGAGTCAGGTAGAGTATTTCAGACATTGACCACTCTGTTGCTGAAGTCGTATTTCCTGTAATCAAGTTTGGTGTGATTAACCTTGAGTTTGTATCTATTGCTTGCTCTTGTATTGTTATGGTTGAAGCTGAAGTATTCATTGACAGGAAGGACATTGCAATGTATGATTTTATATACTATACTTAGATCGGACTGAAGGCGGCATAGTTCTAGATTTTCTAGGTCTAGAATTTCAAGTCTGGTGGCATAAGGTATTCTGCAACGAGTAGAGGAGTGGACAACTCTTCTTGTGAAATATTTCTGGACTTTCTCAATTGTATTAATATCAGATACATGATATGGGTTCCAGACTGATAAGCTGTATTCGAGTATTGGTCTAGCAAATGTTTTGGATGCTCTAGTTAGCAGTGTAATATTACCAGAGAAAAAGCTATGTAAGGTTAGGTTAACAACTCTTAATGCCTTTTTGGCTTTGTAGTTACAGTGGGCTCTAGCACTTAGATCATTAGAGATGAGTACTCCAAGGTCCTTGACAGAGTTTGGATCATCAACAAGGTCTTGACTATTCAGCCTGTATTTTATTTTCAGATTTTTTTTGCCAATATGTAGGACAGAGCATTTATTTGTTGAGATTTGAAGTTGCCATTTGTTTGACCATTCTGATACATAGTCGAGGTATTTTTGAAGGGTAGCAGTATTGTCTGTGGTGTTGAAAAGCTTTACATCATCAGCAAAGAGGACGCAGTTGCTCTTAATATGATCACAGAGGTCATTTATGTAGAGTATGAAGAGAGTTGATCCTAGAACACTACCTTGGGGGACACCACTGTTGACAGGTACAGAATTTGATAGGACACTCCCAATTTTGACTCTTTGTTGTCTGTTTGACAGGAATGCTTCTATCCAGTTATGCAGGTGTCTAGAGATACCATAATATTTTAGTTTTAGGAGTAGTTTATCGTGATCCATCAATGGGGATCACAAAGAGGAACTTGTACAGAAATGTGTGGGGCACAACACTTTTTCATTGCTACCACACTGATAAAGATCACTTTGCTATATCAGATTAGTTTGGTACATTGACCTGAGTTTATTAGGGAAAGGGAAAAGTTCCCCTTGCTCATACCTGCTAGTTATTTCCAGCTCTAGAGGGCAGTGCTCATCTCCATTACAAAGCCAAAGAGCCAACTCTGTCCAAAGACATCCCCATGGTCATGTGGCCGGCATGACTAAATACCGAAGGTGCATGGAACTGTTACCTTCCCACCAAAGTGGTCCCTATTTTTCTACTTGCATTTTTACATGCTTTCGAACAGCTAGGTTGGCAGAAGCTGGGACAAGTAAAGGGAGCTCACTCCGTTATGCGGTGCTAGGGATTCGAACTGCTGAACTGCCAACCTTTCTGATCGACAAGCTCAGTGTCTCAGCCACTTGAGCCACCGCATCCCTTTCAAGTTTATAAGCAAGATACAAATCAGCTGAAAGTCCAGGGAAAAGTCTTGAGAGTCTGGCATGCTATGGAAGTAGATGGAATGGGCCACCTCAGCCATCATTTCCAGCTCTCTGTGTATTGAATGTTCAATAACTTTCCAAAGTTAATTAATAACATCCAAGAAATGGTTTGGGTTCAGATCTCACTTAAGATTCAGGGAACCAAATGCCATGGCTTGATTTTGAATACAATGCAGCTAGGATCTAGTGAGCTGAAGATTTTAAAAAGTACAGTCTTCAATTCATATCAAGACTGAAAAGAAAAAAGCTGGACACACTGCAAAAGCTCATGAATAAACGGAAATAGTTCCAGTTTTGGGTTGATGCTTTCTCTTTCTTTACAAGGTCTGTTAACTCTCCTTGCTTCATGCTCTTGAGGGGTTGGCCAAATATTTTTGTGCCATAGTGAGACCCTGATTTCATTGAATCACTGCCTCAATTGCATAGTAAATTGGCCAGCACTGTCTCTTTTGGGGGCTGCTGAACATATTTATAGCTCAAAAATGGCGAAGGAGCCAGAGGTGGTTTGATCCTAGCTGAAATGCTAAATGCAAACTATTTATATCAGTGATCCCCAACCTTTTTTACGCCGCGGCCCGGTACCGGCATCAGCTGGGCGCCGTGGCCCGGTACCGGCATCAGCTGGGCACCTCCATCTTTTTTTGATGAAAACGTGCTTCTGGTGAGCTTTCTACCCGGAAAAGCTCACCGGAAGCGCTGGCGCCGCCATCTTTTTTTGATGAAAACGTGCTTCCGGTGAGCTTTCTACCCGAAAAGCTCACCGGAAGCACTTTTTCATCAAAAAAAGATGGTGGCGCTCAGCAAGCCAGCGGCCCGGTAGGACCTGTTCCGCGGACCGGTACCAGTCCGCGGACCAGTGGTTGGGGACCCCTGATTTATATGGTAGTCCTTCTAACCTTATATTGCCACTCTTGAAAAATTAATGGCATTGATCAATTTAAGATTTTAAAATATAAAATATTTTTAAAATATGCAGGTCTATCCTGACTTCAGCAACTTGGAGTCAACAGCAAGGGGATGCCATTGCCAGAACTCAAAAGTGGTCAAATGCTGGGTTTTGCCTAATCCTGTCCCAGCTGGGATGAAAATATTCAAAGTCATTAATTCACATTATGCAGTGGAGAGATTTGTAACTTAAAAACATATTCGTAAGAGAAAATCAACTTTCAAGAAAACAATGAGATTATCTTCTAAGGAGAAAATTCAGACACACGCACATATTTCAGTTTTTAAAATGAGACCTTATACGTTATTGAAGTGTAAATCTTTCAATTTGTGTAAAAAAAGTCAAGGTTTTAAGCTGCCTTATTTTGATTTTGTTGTGTTTTTAGGCTGTATTAGAAAACTTTAAAGAATTGTCCTAGAGACTGTTGACTTTCTGCAGTGCAGTACTTCCTGCAGATGATATTTACGGCAATTTTGGATAAGTTGCAGAAATAAATTAAAAGGAATTTTCTTCTTTTCAACATGCTATAATTTCTCTTGATAAACATTGGATGGGTATTTTCATCTGTTCATGTAAGTGATGAAACAAAAATACAGTTTTGAGACATTTTACATACCAATAAGTTTATTGCAGCATAGGCTTTCAGTTTATCATACCACTTATATGGCGTGACATCGCCAATTAGGAATAAATGCATATCCATAGAGATGTAGGCAATCAAAGTGAAATTTAATGCACTAGGTGCAGAGAGTAATAATTATCCACGTGGTTATTTGTAATATAGTTTCACAGTTCCCAAACTCAGCAGTTGCAGCACCAATGGAGGGTGCTGCAATGAACTCACAGGAACATCACATGATACTCCAGTGATACTTGACAACTGTCAGATACCACACAAACTACAAGCCTAGGATCAGTGTAAAAAAATATTGGGTTGAAGGCACTGAAGACCAAGATCATTTGGAAATCTCTGCTGAATATAATATGGAACTTTTTGCATGGACAGTGTTGGTTGTTCATGGTAATCCAACCAAGGAGCACAACTAGGAGTATTAGCTCTATCTTTATTGCACAGTTATCTTGCAATTTCTCCCCTCCTTTCCTTTTACACACCAGAATACTAGGGAGGTTTCCTTCTGAAATGTTTCCCGTGCCCTCCATCCTTCTGTGGGCTGAGATCTCTTTTACAAGCCAGTTGTCCACTCTATGGCTTTTCCTCCTGACTCCTAAGATCATTTCCACATACTATTACAGCGAGTGACTGGACTCACTCATCATACAGCTCTTAGGTAGGCAATGATGGTCACTGGCCCTCCCATTTATTTATTTTGCAGCCTGCAGAGCACACTCAGAATTTCAGTGACAAAAATAATACTTTTTAAGTGCCTCTTTATCATCTTTAAGGCCACGTACACTTAAAACCTGACCGAAGAAATAGCTTAGCCTAGTAAAAAAATGATTTCAGCTTGGTAAAAAGCACTGACCTCTGCTTGCAAAGCAGAGCGATAGGAATAGCTCATGCAGCTCAATAAAAGCAAAGTGAAACCTCAAGGAGTAGTTGTGAGAATTCTGGCTGCTGTGGCTTCATTTGATGCTATTGGATAAGACAAAGGGGATTCTGGGTTTCAAGGAAGGGGAGCTATGGCTATAGGATATCATTAACTGACCAAATGTGTTGCATAACTATGTAAGTTGTTTCTTCAACCTTGCAAAGCGGGCAGAGCCTTGTATTCTGCCCCTGTGGGGTTACAATAAAAGTGCTTGAAAGCAGAGGTTCTCGACTCACTAAAAAGGGTAAGGGGCTTCTTTTGGACAGAAACTGACTTTGAGCTATAAACTCCTATATCTGCAGTTCCATTAACAAATACAACATATTAGGTTGGAAAGGAAGCAGATATGCAACTCCACCATGCTTTGTCCAATGCTGTGGGAACTAGACTAGACACGGTTGCAAATTTGACAACTGTACGTTCTGCATTATTTGATTTCTCTGGGGGTACCTTAATTAGCAGTTGTAGTTTGACTAGACTAGATTGTCAATGAGTAAGAGAAGGTCTAAAGAAGATTTTCCAGGATGACATATAGTATTAACTGCTGATTAAACTATTGATTGGTTTTAGTTAGAAAATATACTGACTGTTATATTGACTGTTTTCTAGTATGATATGATTGTTTATTGTACCCTATGACTATTATTAAGTGTTGTACTTTATGATTCTTGACTCTTGATGAATGTGTCTTTTCTTTTATGCACACTGAGAGTATTTGCACCAAGAAAAATTCCTTGTGTGTCCAATCACACTTGACCAATAAAGAATTCTATTCTCTATATGTAAGGCACATAAAATTATGTCATTAAACAACCAATGCCCACTGACCCATGTTACGGGTGTGAAGAATTCTTTGCATTTGGAAAATATTTGCTGTACTCCGAGTCATACAAAAGCTGATAGATATGAAGGGTTAAATCTGGAAAAAGGTTCAGAAAATAGTCTGCAGGATCCTGAATTATTTTTTTCACCCTGAAATGAAGGAAAATACAGTTTTTAATATAAACAACATGCAAGCAGTAGTTTGTCCTGGGTTAAAGATGGTGAAGCATAGCTAAAACATGAATGTCAACTTGTTAAGTTGTAATGCAATTATCAGCCAGGAAAACATGTGTTTTTGCATCTGTGAACTATGTGAACGATGCATGCTGTGAAAGACTGCATAGTCATTAAAATCCAAGCATTTACTAGGAGTTGGCTTGATAAATTTCTTTTTGTTCATAAGAGGCCCCATTGACAATTCACCCAGCAATAAACTCAAACCACTACTTTGCTACTCTTAATTTGCTTTAAATACGCTGCTCTCAAGTTTACTGTAGCCAATAGCGTACAACTCCTTTGATCCTTCAATACTGGGACATTTTTTCTTAGACATGTTCTTTTAACATGCACCTTTTTCTCAAGTTTCTGCTTTTCCGATCTGTTTGTCTTCCAGTTTTCAATCTACATTTGCTTGGGCTTTCTCCTCACCACCTCACAGAAACGTTTTCCTCCTGTCCTCCAGAAGGCCAGCGTGTGACGAAGACACACTGTTTCAAAAATTACAACCCCCTCCCCACTATTGCTCTTCCCAGCCTGCCAAACACCCCAGAAAACTTTGCTGTGTTGCTATGGGGAAAACTGGAGATAAGATCAGGTGCAGGAAAGGGAAAAGATCCTGCTTTGCTTTTTTTCCTCTCCAGCATGCATGGAGATTTCCTATCGAGTGGGGGTGGGGGAAGTTCTTTTCTCTTATATAACTTACAGGTTCTTCTCTCTTATATTCTACAGCAAAAATCCATGGCTGTTGGAGAGGAGAAAAACTTAGTCACGCAGACATCGCTCGGTAGGTACAGGCAGCAATGGTTACCAATAGGAACAGGAACTTTTGAGGATGGGTGGGAGTTGCAGCCATTGAATGATCCAATTGGAGCCTGGCAAATCACTGGTCTCTCTCATGCTCCCCACCCCCATAAATCAGAAGGTCCATCTAGCTGCTAGAATTCAGGGGTGTCAAACTCGTGGCCCACAGGCCAGATGCGTCACACGCTGGCCACGCCCACCCATTTAACGAAGGGGGGAAAAGTCATGATGTGTCACATGATGACAATGTGACATCATGAGTTTGACACCCCTGAATTCTAGCAGGTTGCATTGAATTTTCTAATAGAAAAAGACCTTCTCACTGGAGCAGTTTCAAACTTCAGCCTGTCCCTGCAGAGTGCTGGCCAAAAGATGGAATCTCTGCCGGGAAGGCATATCCCACACAAAGCTGTCCTGTACCTGGCTACTTGACCCTATTTTTGCATTTATTTTCTTTCCAACTTTTAGAATTCCCCCCTTGCAGCGGGGAGAGATTGCTTAAAGGAACTATCTCTTCCCAAACTCTTTTCTTCCCAGCTCAGCACTTTCTTAAAAGGTGCCAACCTTACAGATTAATACGCTCAGCTCTGTGACCTTGATTAGTTAATTAATATCCTCTGCAGGCTTCCTATTTTCAAATTGGCAAGGCTTTGATCAGTTTCCTAGGCGCAGGGAACACCCTAAGCAAACAACCCTAAGCAAACAACCCACACCCATTCTTTTCAATTGCTTTCTTATTCATTTGTAATCTCTTCCTCTCGGTTGGGTATAAACACAAACATACATTTTCCCTTGATAATCAACTCAGAACAAATATAATGATTCCAAGGTATTGAGAACTGGCAGAAAGGGGTTCTAAGAATTACCCCTTTCCCCCAGTTTCCTGGTAAATTGAGTTCTGAAAAACTTCCCCGTCATTTGAGCTCATCCAGCTGTTTGGAGTCAAACTCTTCTGATGCTGTATGCAAAGGAGCAATTTCTTAATCAAGCTTTTCAAGATCTATTGGTACTCTGGCATCACCCTTATTTTCTTGTTCTTTGAACTGTCTTGCAAACTCTAAATTAAGCCTCGACAGACAGACTGATGCAGGAGTGGGGTTCTACCAGTTCGCACCTATTTGCTAGAACCGGTTGTTAACATTCTAAGCAGTTCGGAGAACCGGTTGTTAGAAGAAAATACTGGCCTAATCCTGTAAGGAAGGCAGGAAGGAAACATTCTGGTGTTGCTTACAGAAAGTGCTTCTCCATTAACTCTTATTACATTCTTGGCAGGACTAGGCTTCCTGTCTCTGGAACTTCTCTGGAGTTTTTTTTCCACTCCTTTGCTGGTACTTTGCTTGTGTGGAGTGACCATTCAATGTTACAATGGCACTGAAAAAAATGACTTATGACCATTTTTCATACTTATGACTTTTGCAGCATCCCCACAGTCATGAGAGGCCAGGCAAGGAGATGCGTGCCTCAATGTGTGTGATATTGAGTTGGCCACGCCCAGCCAATAACATGACCACCAAACCACGTCCACCAGTCACATGACCACCAAGTCACGCCCATTAACTAAGCCACGCCCACATAACCAGTTGTTAAAAAAATTGAATCCCACCCCTGGATTGATGGCACCAAAAGGGTAAGAAGGCAACAGGCCAAGGAAGATAAAGCCTTACAGTCTCTATTTCCTTTGACCCAAGTCAGAGTAGTTTTAAGCTTGTACAAACATACACATGAAATTTTCAAAATCAAAATTGTCTTTTGTTCCCACAGCCCATTTAATTGTTCTGCACATAATGAGCTTGTTTTTTTTAGAAATAGAGGTAGTTCTAGACTTACATTCATTTAGTTCAGGGGTCGCCAACCTTTTGGGCCTCAGGGACCACCAAACTCATAGTTTTAAATCCCGTGGACCAGAGACCCTGAGAAAATCCCAAAAAAAGTCTGCAGGAAAATTCCTACTGATCGATCATTCTTTATTTGGGATCACAGGATACCGTCTCCAGCTCCGTTCTCAGCGGGAGGGAGAGAGAGAGAGACTTTTGGCTTCACGCAAGGAAAGCAGCAGAAGCAGAAGTCTTTCTCTCCCCCAAACTCCACCAGAAATGAGTCTTTGTGAGACTTGTCACACTGGCACAGCCTCTTGGAGCAGGATGCCTTGCAGGGTCCTAAAGACTCATTTCTGCCGGAGTTTGGAGGAGAGAAAGAAAGACTTTTGTGCTTTCCTTGCATGCAGCCAAAAGCAGAAGAAAAAAGAAGCAGAAAGAAGCAGCCCGGTGGCCAGAAGAGGCACATAGGGCAAGTTCCTCCCTCCATCCTTTCCCCCCTCCCCTCATTACCGTGTGTTATTTGCAATGCAAGTGATGCAAGCCTTGTGTTCCCGCGGGCCATATGAGTGGCACAGCCTTGTGTTCCCCACGCAGCCTGGATTGCTTTGGGGGCAATATTTCTCTAAGGACCACCAACATTTTCTCACGGACCACCAGTGGTTTCCGGCCCACTGGTTGGCGACCACTGGTTTAATTCAAAGTTACAATGGCATTGAAAAAAACTGACTTATGATGTTTCTCACAATTATAACCATTGCAGCATTCCCACGATCATGTGATCAGAATTCAGATGCTAGGCAACTGTTTCATATGTATGATGTTTGCAGTGTCCTCGGATCATGTGATCACCTTTTGTAATCTTCTGACAAGCAAGGATAATGAGGAAGCCAGATTCACTTAACAGCCGTGTTCCTAACGTAACAACTGCAGTGATTCATTTAACAACTGTAGCAAGAAAAGGCCATAAAACGGGGCAAAACTCACTTAACAACTATCTCACTTAGCAACAGAAATTTTGGGCTCAATTATGGTTGTAAATCAAGAATTACCTGTACCATATTTTAGAACAGTCTATTATACTGTATTATTTCAGTTATATACCGTATTTATCGGCGTATAACACGCACTTTTTCCCCCCTGAAAATAGGGGGCAAATGATGTATGCGTGTTATACGCCGATATAAGTTAAGAAGCCTTCGGTGAATGCTGCTGGGATCGGGATCAAGGACACAAATGAAAGAAGGGGAGGGAGGAAGCAACCGAAGCCTGTCCTTCTCTCTGGGTCAGCTCTCTCAGTCGCTCTCTCGCTCCTCCACCAGCACAGGAAGAAACTGCTTCAAAGAAGCGGGGGGCTTTTCCTGTCGCCTCTCCCCACCCCCACCCCGTCCGCCCGCCCGCCCGCCCGCAGTGCTCCGTTCTGCCTGCCTGCCTGCCTTTGTTAATGGTTGAATCGGAACAGCTTCGGCTGAGTAAAAGAGGCGAATAGTTATTATTCTCAGCGAAGCTGCTCCCAATCAACCAGAAACTAAGGCAGGCAGGCAGAATTTTTAAATTTTTTTTCCTGAAATTTCCCCCTTAAAATGAAGATGCGTGTTATACGCCTGTGCGTGTTATACGCCGATAAATACAGTATTTAGCATAAGATATTTCTTTGGAGTTGCCCCCATAAATATGTCATTTCATTAAGAAGTGAAAGAGGTTACAGGAGATGCAATGTCAATGATTAGAATTTTTCCTTTCTCTCCTCCCCTCCCCCCTAAAAAGACCCCTTTCTATTCCAAACCAATTAATAAATGTGCCACTTCAGATTTTATCTTAGGCTCAATTTCCTGTCTTCTCTAAATACATCAGAGTTTACATTATGAATATTTGTTAGTATCAGGAGAGACATGAACAGCATAGGCAGGATTGGAATCTAAAACTCTTGGGGAAATGGCTTCTAATAGCACTCTGAAATCTGTCACTACTGTCTCCTCTCTGATCTTAGTAATAGTTGCTGTTGGCTCCAAGAGCAATTCTGAGTTCAGGATAGAGGAAGAATTGTCATTCTTCTGAATTTCCCCCTCTCTTTTGCATGCAAAGTGACAGATTTCTCTGCAGTTGGACATGATCAATGAAAATATGTTTGTGACTTATCTTTCTTCCAGGTTTGTATTCTGGTTACTACAATAGAAAAGGGAGAAGCAAAGGTTGCCAGCCAACAAATCCAATGTACAGTAGATCGCTTCAGAGATACATAATTTAGAGAAATATTTACTTACTCATCGTCCTTTTCATTGTAGTGCTCAGCCATATTCCTAATTAACTTTAATAAATCTACTACTTCCCGGCCATATTTTCTTTGGCCCTTCTTGTTGCCTTTCTCTTTGCCCAGAGAAACCATAGAGTCCAATACTTTTTCATCAATCTTAAAAAGAAGGTAAGATTCTGGTCAGTTATTGGTCCATAAAACTCACTCTTTGCAACTCAGTGGATATAACAACGTTGGTTTCTGGGTGAGGATTTATGGCAGACATACCTGAAGGACACTGCCTCAGAGATTGAAAGGCAGACAGTGAATCATAGCAGGCACAGTCTTTCAGGATAAAGGAGAGATTGTGAGAACTTGTGAGGTGGCTGCAGAAACATAAGTTTTTTTTTGCTGTTGACTCATGAGTTATGCAGCTGGGAATCGAGGGATTTCAACCCAGCTCACATATCACATAATGAAGCCTATATGCACACAAACTTGGCACAAGCCTCATTTTCATAAACAGTTTCTGGTAAAATTAATTTACAGCTAAAGAAAGATTTCCTCAGCAGCATGATAAGATAATTCCACTTGATGAGTCAACATTTTTATGGATTAAAAAGGAAAAAAAGTGGGGTTTAAAGATTTAAAACTGTTTGACAAAACACTTAACAAGGAGGGAATATACAAAAGTTTAAAACAGGTAAAGGGGATGGTTGTGTAGAAGGGTGTGTGTGTGAGAGAGAGAGAGATAGTGTTTTTCAAAAACTTGGAATTAAAATAGACAAATGAACTGGACGGGAATATGTTTTTTTACTATTAAAGAGTACAGACAAATCATGAAGTTTATAAAACAAAAAATAAATAAAATAATATGAGGCTGACTGTGAAGCTGATTGTAAACTATAAAGTGTGATTTGAGATGAAAATTTTAAGGGCACCAATAGGGAAAAAAGGTCAGTCACTCTTTTCCTTGCAATTGAGATATTTTCATATCTGGATTACAGTATTATAATGGCATCCATTAGAAAGTAGTAAAAAAACAGCTGGGGGCAGGGGGTGGGAGATCACAGCAACCTTCAGTGAGAGGAATTATACCAGATTTGCTTCAGAAAATCTTTGAGAAATTGAACAAAAAGTTAGTGGAATCATTTGATACTAAATTGACATCTTTTGAAAGAATAATAGATCAAAGAGTTGTAAAGATGAAAAGGAGAAAGAAGTTTAGAAGATGGAAATCTGTGTAACACAAGTGATGTAAAACAAATTAATGACAAAGTAGAAATTCTGGATAGTAAAACAGAAAATATAGGAAGAAAGCTGAAAAGAAAACTAGATAATTTGGCACTAGTACAACTGGGAGAGAAGGAATTTTGTTTGACTTTAACAAGAAGTTATAGGCCAATATCTTTATTGAATAATGATTGCAAGTTGTTTACAATTCTAATTGATAGACTAAAATAATTCTGCAAGAATTTATTCATGAGAATCAATAAGAATTTTTAGTCTAAAAGACAGTTAAAGGATAATATTAGAAATATGTTGAATATTCTATTTGGAGCAACTTAATGAAAAACAAGCTGTATTGATTTTCTTTAAAGCAGAGGAAGTTTTTGACAATTTGAACAGGGCTTCTTTGTTCAAAGTTTTGGAAGATATGAACTTTGGGGAGATTTTATGAAATAGATGAGATTGATTTATACTTCATAGAAACCAAAAATAATTGTTAATGAAGTTCTAGCAAGTCTTGTGAACTACAAAAAGGAACAAGACAAGGATGTCCACTGTCTCCTTTCTTGTTTATTTTGGTTCTTGAAATATTGAATACAAGTATAAGACAGTGTTAGGAATATAAGTCACCTAACAGGTATTTGGGTTAGAAATATATAAACCAGGATAAACATTTTAAAACTGTATCTTTAAGAAAATGCAAAACTGTAATTAGGTGTGGTTTCTCAAACGGCCATAAGATGGAGCCAGAAACCTGGGTTGTCTTAGTCTTAGTCTCAGAAGAGAATGTGTCTCAGTCTCTGTTTTTCCTTCTCTTGGAGAATATTGTCGTTTCTTCTAATTGACCGCTATTCCTGGATTTGATGTAAGTCTGATACTGAACTGTTTTCGAAACTGGACTTTGTTATTGGATTATCCCTGGATTGAAAACTGACTGATTTACCTGTGAATGACTTTGGACTGCTTGTTTTGAACTTTGCTTAAACCTTTCTGGAAGTAAAAACCTAAATTTACTGTACAGTGTATCTGTGTGCTGTGTGTGTATTATTTAAACACTACTCTCAATACGTCTCCCTGTATGCGCTCATTCTCCTAATGGGGAATTACCTCAACACTGGTTATGGGCCCAGGCCATACCAGGCTCAGATAACTGAGAGTTGGTGTGAATACACAGTGCTGTATACAGACAGCTGGTTACTGATTAACCGTGGGTTACTATCCTGGTAAAGATGGCACAAGTCACTTCAACAAGTCTATCACTGATAACCCAGTTGGATGGAACAAACTATGTTTCCTGGTCTATGAAGTGCAGTCTACTTCTGCGTAGAGAAGGTTTATGGAATGTAGTTCAAGATCCACCAGATATAAATGCTTGGGATCCAAATAATGAGGATGATGCCAAGAAGCTTGCTGACTTTAAACAGAACAACGAACAAACTCTTTGTATAATTGGACTAACACTGAGTGACCAGCAGCTAGTCCATATTTGTGGAGAAGAGTCTGCTGCAAGGTGTTGGGAGAATTTAAAGAGGATTTATGTTCGTGACAGTGTAGGTGCACACATACGTCTTACACGTAAACTGTTTAGAACACGTCTTCTGAAAGGTGGAGATGTGTTAGCTCATTTGAACTTCATGAAAAGAACTTTTCAAGAGCTACATGAAAAGGAACTGATATTTTCAGAACTGCATCAAGTTTACATCATTCTTTCCTCATTGAATGAAAGTTATGATGATTATGTATCTTCACTGGAAGTCCTGCCCAGAAATAAACTGACATTGACTGACATAACCGGAAGGTTGCTAGAAGAAGCAAGAAGACAGCTGGATAGGGACCAATTGAGGAAGGAACAACCACAAGAAGAGGATTTGTCTTCAACTGCCTATACTGTTAGGAAATGTTTTTCTTGTGGGGCTAGGGGACATATAGCTAGATTCTGTAAAAAAGGAAAAAGACAGAATACTGGCAAACACCAGAAGGCTAAGAAGAATGTTAGTTTAGCTATGCCTAGCAATTCAACTGTAAATCATGATTTGTGGGTTGTTGATAGTGGAGCATCACAGTGCATTACTAAAGATAGAAAGAGTTTTGTAAAGATGTCTATGAGTAAGCAACAAGTATAATTGGCAAATGGATGGAAGATTAAAGCATCAGGTGAAGGTACTGCATATTGTTCTTGTATAAATGAACATTTAACGATGTTATATGTACCTAAACTAAAATTTAATTTGCTATCAGTAAGGGCTTTAGTTAATCTTGGTTATGTAGTAACCTTTAGGGGAGATAACTGTATAATAGAGAAAGAGGGTAAAAGTGTTACTGCTACTTTAAAGAATAATTTATATGTGATACATGATGACCAGTAAAAGATGGGTAACTCAGTTTATAACAATGTTAAGCCACATGATGAATGTATGCATTTACTGCATAGATGTCTGGGGCACATTAATTTCAAAATGCTCAAACAAACTGTTGAATTGTCAGAGGGAGTAAAATTGAAACCCTGTAGCAAGTATTTAAACTGTAATGCTTGTAGCCAGGAGAAAAGTAAGGTTACTCCTGCAAACAGACTTAATGGGTTTAAGACCAAAGAACCTTTAGAGGTTGTTTTTGCTGACATAATTGGTCCTAAAAAACCAAGTTTAGGAGGTGCCTGCTATATTTTAAGTATTATGGATCATTACTCACAATACAGTTTCTGCTATCTTATGAAAAACAAAACAGAAACATTCCAACATTACTTTAACTGGCTAAGGTTTGCTGAGAGAAAAATGAAAAGTAAAGTAATTACTTTAGTTACTGATAATGGGACTGAGTTTGTTAACAAAAGATTCCAAAATATGTTAAAATTGGCTGGTGTTGAGCATAAACGTTCTGCACCTTACAGACCACAACATAACTCGTTTATAGAATGAAGAGGGCAAACATTACAAGCCATGGCTCGCACTGTGTTATCTGATTCAGATTTGCCTGAAACACTGTGGGGTGAAGCCATAATGTGTAGTAACCATGTTTTAAACAATGTAGTGAATACAACAACTGGAGGATAGCCATTCACTCATTGGCATGGCAGAAAACCAAATTTAAGTTACCTACACACATTTGGAGCTCCAGCATGCGTGCATATTCCCTCACAAGTAAGACTGAAAGGGCAACATAGAGCTAAGAAGTTATTTTTTGTGGGTTATGAGGCCAACCATAGATCATTTAGATTTTGGGATCAAGGCACAGCTCATGTTTATTGTAGTGCTAGTGCAAAATTTCTAGAGCACATTGGGTGGGATAAACTGGAACAGGAATCCAGCAATGATATTATTATTGACACCCAAATAGTCCCTAAAGATGATATAGGTAAACCACGAATAGCCATTAAAGAGGAAGAACAGGAGGAAGTAGGAGAACAGGCACAGGAGGAAGTAGAAGAACAGGAGCAGGTGGCACAGGTGAGTCCACCAGTAAGCCCTGTATTAACAAGACGTTCAACCCGAGTAACACGACCACCTGATAGATATCAGGCTAGTGTTGTATGCCAAGTTAATACAGTTCCAAGTAATTATAATGAACTAAAATTGTATCCTGCTAAGGATCAGGCTGCTTGGCAGAAAGCAATGGATAAGGAACTAGAATCTTTAAAAAGACTGGAGGTATATGAAAACGTTAAGTTACCACCAGGTAAACATGCCATAGGATATAAATGGATATATAAACTGAAGACAAGTGTAGATGGGACTGTTACCCATAAAGCCAGGTTAGTAGCACAAGGGTTTAATCAGACAGCAAATGACTACGATGAGGTGTTTGCACCTAGTCTGAAGGCTACTACATTAAGGGCAGCATTAGTATGGGCAGCTAAGGAGAAATACATTATAAATCATTTGGATGTAGAGACAGCATATCTCCATGCACCGTTACAACATACTATATATTTAAAGAAACCTTTAGGTCTCAAAAATAATAATGCTGATAATACAACTGATTGCTGGAGATTGAAAAAGAGTCTTTATGGCTTAAAGCAATCAGGATATGAGTGGACTCAATGTATAGTTAAAGAATTGACTAAGATAGTTTTTGATCCATGTTTGTTTAAAAGAGAAAGTAATGGTGTAATTTCATTGTTGCTATTATTTACTGATGACATAGCATTAATCACCAAAACTGAGCAAGAAGCTACTGAGATAATTTCACTATTGGAAAAGAAATTTAAGATAAAACAGGAGAAATCAAACAATATCTTGGTTTAAAGATAGATAGAACTAGGGGAGGATACAAGATCTCACAGGCAGATAAAATTAACCAATTACTAAAAAGTTTTAAAATGGAACTTTGTAAGCCGGCTAAAACACCAATGAGCCAGGAGTTTAGCCATAGTGATGTACAAAGTCCTATTTTTGATAAGAACATTTATCAGTCCTTGATTGGTAGTTTATCTTATCTCAGTAATTGGTCAAGGCCAGATATTGAATACAGTGTTAATCAATTAGCGAGATTTAATGCTGAGCTGACTGAAAGGCACTGGCAAGCTGCTAAACGTGTGTTAAGATATCTGAAACAAACAATGCATTATGCATTGTATTTGGAGCCTAAAGATGAACTGAGTTTTACTGCATATGCTGATGCAAGTTTTGCTACAGACATAAATACATGAAAATCTACATCAGGTACTGTAGTATTATTGGGAAAAGCATTGATTGGATGGAGGCCTGTTAGACAGAAACATCTAAGTTTGTCAACAATGGAGGCTGAATTCTCATGTTTGTCTTTACTATGTGTTAGGGATATACACCCTAGCAGAATCCGCACAGCAGTCAGGCAGGCAGGCAAATATATGAGATAAACGTTGTTGTAGTTTACACTCAGTAAAACAGATACACAGTGTTCGTTAAATAGTTTATTCCAGTAAGATTGTTAGCATAGTCAAACAGTCCATATATCATACACTTAGTTCATTCCGTCCGGGGATTATCAATTAGCAAAGTCCAGTGTCGAAAAAGAGGTCAGTAAACTTACAAATAATCGGTCCAGTAATTTATCTCTTTTTGCAGTAGAGATATGAAGAAAATCAAACCTCTTTTCTTCGTTCAGCAATAGCAGGGAAAACACCCAGTTATCACCATCAATCCATCATTGTCAGCAATCCAGTAAAAGCCAGCAAACATTGAGCTCTCTTGCTCCCTCTTATGGTGATTTTACAACCGCACCCAAAATACATGGTCTGCATATAAAGTGACACACACAATCATAGTCTATATATATTATTTTACCCAAACTAAGTTAGGTAACCATGTTATCCCTAACATTCTCCCCTTTTGGGTAATATAATAATATATATATATCTATTTACAACTTTAACCCATAGTTTTCACAACTTTCCTTGTGCTTTACTGCACTTTGGGCTTTTGTAAACTGATCAGCAATATTTTCTTCAGTTATGCAATATTCCAGACTTATTAAACCATTTTTTACAGGTTGCCTTACATTCAAATATCTAAGATCAGTATGCTTAGATCTCATTTTTACAGCAATATTTGTAGCCAACCGTATGGCTGCTTGATTGTCCTCATACACTACAATGGCATCATTTAGTTACAGATTTAGTTTTGTATAAACAATTTTTGATTGATATGGGAATAGATGTAACAGATTCTATTGTTATTTATGAAGACAACCAATCAGCAATACAGATGGCTTCAAATATTGCTGTTAAAACAAGAACAAAACACACAGATTTAAGATATTTAAATGTGAGACAATGTGTGCAAAGTAAGATGATTAAGCTAGAATACTGTATGTCAGAAAACAATATAGCAGATCATTTTACAAAGGCCCAAGGCTCTATAAAGCATAAGGCTAGCTGTGAAGATTATGGACTTAGAATGTAAGGTTGTATATATTGTCTTACCCAAAAGGGGAGAATGTTAGGAATATAAGTCACCTAACAGGTATTTGGGTTAGAAATATATAAACCAGGATAAACATTTTAAAACTGTATCTTTA
This sequence comes from Notechis scutatus, assembly GCF_049901735.1. Taxonomy (NCBI): domain Eukaryota; kingdom Metazoa; phylum Chordata; class Lepidosauria; order Squamata; family Elapidae; genus Notechis; species Notechis scutatus. The sequence goes on along the minus strand of NC_142011.1, from coordinate 103,182,857 downwards.
AGAAAATGCAAAACTGTAACTAGGTGTGGTTTCTCAAACAGCCATAAGATGGAGCCAGAAACCTGGGTTGTCTTAGTCTTAGTCTCAGAAGAGAGTGTGTCTCAGTCTCTGTTTTTCCTTCTCTTGGAGAGTATTGTCGTTTCTTCTAATTGACCGCTATCCCTGGATTTGATGTAAGTCTGATACTGAACTGTTTTTGACACTGGGCTTTGTTATTGGATTATCCCTGGACTGAAAACTGACTGATCTTACCTGTGAATGACTTTGGACTGCTTGTTTTGAACTTTGCTTAAACCTTTCTGGAAGTAAAAACCTACACTTACTGTACAGTGTATCTGTGTGCTGTGTGTGTATTATTCAAACACTACTCTCAATACGTCTCCCTGTATGCGCTCATTCCCCTAATGGGGAATTACCTCAACAGACAGGATGAGAAGATTACGGGAGTAAAGATTTAAAAAGAAGTTCATCAGTGTAGGTCTTTTGCAGATGATTTGCTGTTGGTTTGAGAAGATCTTCAAAAAATTAATGGGAAAACTAAAATATTTAGTGTAGGGGTTCCCCACCCTCAAGCAGTAGGCCACTACCGGGTTGTGGCCTATTCAGAACTGGGCCACACGAGCAGTGGGCTGGCATGCATGCATAGGTTGGCTGACACGTATGCGCACAACTACACTCATGCGAGCACAACTACACTCATGCGAGCAGTGAGCTAGCGCACACATGCATGTACACTGGCCCGCCACTCAGATGGCGGGGCAGTTCCCCTGCCCTGCAGCCAGTCTGTCAAACCACAAAGATTGGGGACTGTTTATTTAATGCACTAGCAGGTTTTAAGTTCAATAAATAAAATACAAAGTTTTAACAATTAACATGAAAATAAAAGATCAAGTAAAATGGGCTTTATAATTGAGAAGAAAGTGAAATATTTGGGTATCACTATGACAAATACAAATTGTATGTTATTTCAAAATAACCATGTTAAGACATGGAATGAAGTTAAAAAGACATGTTAAGATGGGAGAAACTGTCATTTTTATTGCTGGGGAGAATTTCTATGATAAAAATAAATGTTTTGCCTAGAATTATGTTTTTTCCTTACACAGTATCTGTTTTGATGACTGATGCATAATTAAAACAGTGGCAAAATATATATTTAAATTTGTGTGTCAGGGGAAATCTATGAAATAAATATAAGATACTATAAGATGCAAAAGAAAGAGGAGGAATGGGTCTACCTGATTCAAAATTGTATTTTGCAGCTTGCTATTTAGTGTGGATGAAAGAGTCAGTGCTGCTAAGAAATAGAAGGCTCTTGGTGTCTAAAGTACTTGACATACTACAGATGTAGGTGGCATGAACGTTTGTGGAATGACAAAGTCAAGATTAAGGTGGATTTTAAAAATTGTTTTGTTAGACTGCCATATTAAGCATGTGAAAGATAAAACCCAATTTGTGCCCTCCAAGAAACCCTTCGTGAGTCTCAGCACAAGAGGCATTTTATAGGTAAAAATTAATAGGCAAACAAAATGGTGAATATATTGTGAGATACTAGAATTTTGTCAAGGGGAGTGTAACGTCTTGCAGAGAGAGATATTTGCCAATGATTTTCTTATCTACAGTTATTAGGAAAATTTAAAGTATACAAAAGAGCTGCACTTGAAATAGAATTGTGTATAAATAAGGAACATGTAATTGCTAAACATTGCACAAGAGGTAGCAGCTAAAACCATCCCAAAGAAAAAGAAATGCAAGAAAGCAAAATGGCTGTCTGTGGAAGCTTTGCAAATAGCTGAGGAAAGAAGCGAAGTGAAAGGTAAGGGAGAAACAGAAAGATACACCCAGTTGAATGCAGAATTCCAGAGAATATCTAGAATAGATTCTTAAATGAACAGTGCAAAGATATAGAAGAAAACAATAGAATAGGGAGGACCAGAGATCTCTTCAATAAAATTTGAGATATGAAAGGCACGTTTCATGCAAAAATGGGCATGATAAAGGACCAAAATGGCAGGGACCTAACAAAGGCAGAAGAGATTAAGAAGAGGTGGAAAAATTACACAGAAGAACTATATAAGAACGAGCTTAAGTCCCTGATAACGACAATGGGGTCATCACTGACCTCGAGCCAGACATCCTAGAATGTGAAGTGAAATGGGTCTTAGGAAATCTGAGCAACAACAAAGCTAGTGGAGGTGACAGTATTCCAATTGAACTATTCAAAATCTTAAAAGATGATGCAGTAAAAGTGCTACACTCAATTTGCCAGCAAATTTGATTCAACAGAGGCCACAGGATTGGAAAAGGTCAGTTTACATTCCAATTCCAAAGAAAGGCAATGCCAAAGAATGTTTTAACTATCACACCATTGCACTCATTTCACATGCTAGTAAAGTTATGCTTAAAATCCTTCAAGCTAGGCTCCAGCAGTATGTGGATCAAGAACTATCAGAAGTACAGGCAGGATTTTGAAGAGGCAGAGGAACTAGAGATCAAATTGCCAACATATGCTGGATCATGGAGAAAGCTAGGGAGTTCCAGAAAAACATCTACTTCTGCTTCATCGACTATGCAAAAGCCTTTGATTCTGTGTATCACAACCAATTGTGGCAAGTTCTTAAAGAGATGGGAGTACCAGGCCATCTTATTTGTCTCTTGAGAAAGCTATATGGGGTCAAGAAGCAACAGTGACAACTAGTCACGGAACCACTGATTGGTTCAAAACTGGGAAAGGAGTCCGGCATGGCTGTATACTGTCGCCCTGAGCACATCATTAGAAAGGCAGGACTAGATGAATCAAAGTTGGAATTAAGAACAACCTCAGATATGCAGATGATACCACTCTAATGGCAGAAAGTGAAGAGGAACTAAAGAGCCTCTTGATGAGGGTGAAGAAGGAGAGTGCAAAAGTTGGCTTGAAACTCAACATTAAGAAAACTAAGATCATGGCATCCGGTCCTCTCAATTCCTGGCAAATAGATGGGGAAGAAATCGAGGTAGTGACAGGCTTTATTTTCCTGGGTCCAAGATCACCACAGATGGGGACTACAGCCAAGAAATTAAAGACACTTGCTCCTGGGGAGGAAAGCTATGGCAAATCGAGACAGCATACTAAAAAAGCAGAGGCATCACCCTGTCAACAAAAGTGTGTATAGTCAAGGCTATGGTTTTCCCAGTTGCAATGTATGGCTGTGAAAGTTGGACCACAAGAAAGGCTGAGCGCCAAAGTATTAAGGCCTTTGAACTATGGTGCTGGAGAAGACTCCTGTGAGTCCCTTGGACTGCAAGGCAATCCAACCAGTCAGTCCTAGAGTCAACCCTGACTGCTCTTTAGAAAGTCAGAGCCTGAAGATGAAACTCAAATACTTTGGCCACCTAATGAGAAAGAAGGACTCACTGAAGAAGAACGTAATGCTGGGAAAGATTGGGGGCAAAAGAAGAACGGGACGACAGAGAATGAGGTGGCTGGACGGAGTACTGAAGCAGTAGGCGTGAGCTTAAATGGACTCCAGAAGATGGTAGAGGACTGGAAGGCCTGGAGGAACGTTGTCCATGGGGTCGCAATGGGTCAGACATGACTTCACAACTAACAAATTTTTTTTGCTAAATTGTATATACTTTTACTGAAATCTGAAATAGAAGAACAAGTAAAAGAATATATGATAATGGGGCAAAATTTTGGTTATAATATACAGATGGAACACAGGGAAATATGTGGTTGAAAAGATTAAAATTTATGCTGTGTTATACCAACAGAGAAATTGATCTAGAATGTAAAAGGGCACTTCAAGTTTATGTTGGAAATGTGAACAACAAGAAGGGTTATGTTATCATGCTTGGTGGATACATAAAAAAGCTAGAAAACTTTGGATTCAAATTAACACCCCGATTCAGAGGATTTTAAAGATTAATATACAAGTGGAGTTCAATCCAGGTCTTCCTGATCTTCATCCAACTTTTAACCACTGCATACATTGTCTCTCAAAAATGGATGTTGACTAAACATGCCTATGTTAAACTGCTCATGTGAGACTTTAGCTGTTTGTCACTAGCAGAAACTGACATGAAACCTGTTAGCTAGCACAGCCAGCTCCAAAAAAAAAAAAAAAAAAAAAAGGGCAAAAACTGGATTTAGAAATAAATATAATAGCAGCATTAAAGTGGAAGATGCAAAAGGGTTCCTAACTTTTGTTGTTGTTGTTGTTCAATAGATTACCTTTTCTTGCCAGTCCATGAAAGGATCATGCTCACATTTAAAAGCCTTCAGAATGCCATCTGTTTTTGTTGTATGAGCTGTACGTATCTCATTCCCGATATCTCTTAACACACTGTACTTTCTGTAGAAAAAAAAGGAAATTTTAAGAAATGGAGTACGTTACTACTGGATGAAAAGTGGTGTGGATGATATACTTTGCACATTAACTTCAAAGTTAGGAAGTGATTGCAGGAAGTTTGGATGGCATATTGTGGGTTCTCTCATAAAAGAGCTGCCAAGAATACCTGCATTGTTACAAAAATAACTATCTTGGTTGGATACACACACACACACACACAAAAGCCCAAAGGAGTTATACTTCAGCATTTGAGCATCTGTTTATCCAGTAGATTGATAGATCCTTCAGTGTTGCTTTTGGTCATACCATCCTAATATTCCATTGGGATGTATGCCAGCTCCCCATAATATTATCTTCATTTTGTCCCCAGTGAGTGAGACAGCCATAAGTCATCCTTAGATCTACTACTATTTCCCCCCCTAAAACTAATGTAATCAGTGTCAGCCACAAGTTGTATAAGGTCTGCTGGTTTTGTCACCCATTTCTTAGGAACCAAGGCCACCAACACAACTAATTTCATACCAGTATGATTTTCTGTTTGATCTGAGGATGAGTAGAGAGCACTATAACACAGTGATGGGAAAAGCGCATAGACTCTAGAAGATAGATGGAAGCAAACACTATCTTCATAAATCCTATGGTCTGTTTTGCAATGGGGTTTTTTGGGAAGGGAAGCTGTCTAACATTTCAGAATATCAGAATATTCATTGTCCTTCCGGTCAATGAATACTTCATTTCAACCATAACAATGCAAGAGAAAACAATAGATACAAACTCATGGTTAACCTCACCAAACTTGATTGCAGGAAATAGGACTTCAGCAACAGAGTGGTCAATGTCTGGAATACTCTACCTGACTCTGTGGTTTCTTCCCCAAACCCCAAAAACTTTAATCTTAGACTGTCTACTATTGACCTCACCCTTTCCTAAGAGGTCTGTAGGGGGCGTGCATCAGCGCACCAACGTGCCATTCCACCTCTGTCCTATTGTTTCTTTTTATTTTTCTTATATGTATCCATTTCATGTATTCATAACTATGTTTATACTTATACCTGTTATCTTATAATCACTTGACAAAATAAAATAAATAAATAAAATAAAATGTCACCTCATCACTTCTTCTTGTCATTAAACTACACATATCCAATTCCTGCAACTGTTCTTCATCTGTTTTAGCCTCCGGTTCCTCAATCATCTTTGCTGCTCTTCTCTGCACTCTTTCTAGAGTCTCAACATATAGTTATATTTTGGCAACCAAAATTGGATGTCTGGTATGGATGAAAGAGCGGGAGACTTTGAGAAATATGAGGTTATTGGAGTTGCAAGGGCATGATTTGGGATTTGCACCCAAAGCACCTATTAGTATTGGTACACCTTTGCTTTCTTTTAGCACAGTCATTCTACTGTACATTCTTACTATTAAATTTACATGCTATCCAACTTCCAATGGCTCTTTATTATGGGGGTGGGGGTGGAATTCTAGGACTAGTTTCAATTTAGAGTTGGCAACTCTACATTGACAAAATAGGGAAACTGGCATTTGATTGGTTTTATAATGTTTATCATTCATTTCTATTTGCTTCTTCTTTTGTGATAGAAATGGGGTGATTGCCTTAAATTCAGAGTTATCTTTCAGAGACATATCACAATCAGTATTCTGTATTAGTATTTTGAGAACTAGCTGCATTTAATGACTTTTAATGCCAATTTTGCTTTGATGTTTGTAGCATGCTCATCATCATAGCTTAAATGAAATATTTTATTGAATGAGTAATAATATTCTTGCGCGCCATCTCATCCTTGCAAGGAAAATACAATGGGACAATTCTGATAGTAACTTTTTCTCCATATTAATTGCACTGTTCTCAACAATATCCAGCCCTTGAAATGATAAAATAAATTATAAGCCACTTCCTGGACTTCAATGCTGAGGACCTTTTTTTTTTTTTTAGTTTAACAGATCTGCAATGAACACATTGCATAATTTCAAGTTTGTCATTCTAGCTCTTCTTGTAAAACTCCTTCCCCATGACTATTATGCTAATAATCGGACAATCAAGTCAAATTAGTCAGTTACAAAATGTCTGGTATTAACTTACTTCTCCTTGGACCAGAAATATGGATGATAGATCAGCATTTCCAGTAGACTATCAGCTAGGGTAGTTTTGTCAGAGAGTTTCAGTTTTCCTCGGAGGTCTTCAATTTCCTTATGCTCCTTTACAGTCTTTGGACATTCTGTAGGCAAATGTTCAAAGTCCAGCTCACCTCTCTTCACAACATACAGGATAAGTTTTTGGAGACCCTGTGTGCACAAACAAATATCTATATCACTCCAGAACAATTAGAGCGGATTTCCTTCTTTAATCTATATGCTACAGCTGAGTTCTCATAGAGCAGTAAGTTCCGTGTCCAAGATTGCAGCTAGTTCACCTTAGTTAATGCAGGAAGTACCAAGCCTACCATCACCAAATAATAAAATTATAACTTTTAGTTATGATTTGCTTTGCTCCATAGACTAAGTGGACAACTTAAATGAAATGGTGTTGCAGCTTTCCCAAAATGGTCACTCTAGTGAGATTCACATCAGTACAAGGATGACTAGCAGAGCTGTATATTTGTAAAAAAAAGTCAATTTATTTTTAAAATGGAACACCATATCTAACTTTTATTTTAGAAATAGATCTACTTTATTTGAGGTCACAGACCAAAACACAAGTATAACAAAAGAAGAACATGGGAAAATTAATCATGAACAATTGGTCACCACTTGAGTAAGGGGAATTACAGTGTTCTCCTCTGATGATTACAGCTCTTAAAAAAAATTTGGAAACCAAAGAAGTGATATATGAGGAGCCATCACCTAGACAATATAAGAACAAATTACTAACATTGGGTGTACAAGGGTCTGTTTCAAGGAGAGACAGTAACTTAGATCTGCCTGCGTTATACATAGGGCAATATAAAAGGACATGCTCCACAGTTTCAACCTCAGCTCTATCACAGGGGCATAGCCGCTCGTTAATCGGGAGCCTCTTAAATCGCCCATCCAGTAGTGCTGAGGGCAAAACATTAAAGCGAGCTAGGGAGAAAGCTCTTCTATACTTGGGAATGGTTAAAGTGTAAAAATAGGAAGCCATCCTCAGCCCGTAATTATTAAATTGGCTGAAGATCAGAGGCGAGCAAGTTTTGTTAGCTCTGGCTCATAGATATTGCAAGTCAATGTCCACAAGCCGTTGGACTACCCTAAATTGGGTGTCCTTAAGGCCATAATCTCCCAGGGCATCCCCCGTAAAACCTAGCAGGTGTAATTTCTTCGTCAGCTCCTTCTCCCAACGAGAAATATGAGAGTCAGCAAACACCAGGGAGAGGTAGCTACCAGGAACTGCCAGAAAGAGCACCCGAAATCACCATTTAAAGGTGTTAATCCACGCCATACATTCGACTGATCGAGTGCCCAGTTCCAGGTACATCGGAGCAAAACCAACACAAGGAAGAAGACCCAGAAGTTTAATAGATCTAATTATTAAATATAACAGATATGCGTGTTTTTCAGAAATAAAAATGCCATAACATATATTAGATTTTTATGGAAAAAACTTCTGTAAAGACTAGAACCAATATAGCATTTTTGTCTTGTTCTTTGGAGATTATAATTACATTTAAAATTCTGCGGAATGTAGAAGATTGGAGACAGATAAAGATAATTATTTACCTGTAGATCTTCTGAGATTACAGAATGTTTTGTATCATCAGTTATTTCTCTGCTCTTATCAAAGTCTGCTAGGAAAATCTTGCCAGTGACATCTAACAAAGTAAAAAAGAAATTGATAGAGATAAAGCATAAATTCATTAAAAACTGAATTGAAGTAATGGCAACAATTTTACCACTATCTTTTGAGAACAGACATATCAGCAAAACACATTTATTTTGCATAAGGCAAAACATTTATTTTGCATAAGGCAAGTGATCTGTTTTTGGAAATATTGTCTTACTTAATTCACCCTAATGCATAAGTGAGTTGATTTACTTATAATATTAAATCATTATTTCAATGTTATGAGAATGTGTTATCCTTGGGCTTTGTCCATTGCCTATGACGCAAGAGAAGCTTGTTAATTTTTATATTTGCTTTTGATTAAATGCAGGTTTATTTTTACTTATTTATTTGTAAAATTTATTAGCTGCCCATCTTGCCACACAATAATTCTGGGCACCTTATAATATTAGCCTAGACAATTTAATATAAATAGTTTTTTTAATAAACAAGCTACTTTTAAACTATACATTTATCCAGGAATCAGTTCGGCTCACACAATACAATTTTAACTTTCTTTCTCTCCAGGCCCTTCAATCTTATTCTGAGGGCCCAGATTTTGATGGATGGGGAGGGATGGTCCAGATTTTGCAGAAGGGATGGGAGAAATATTCTTGCACTGAAAGGAACATTCCCACCTGCAGTGAACCAATTCGATTTCACATAGAATTAATGAAGATGTTTTGTTTTCACCAACTACGATGAAAAAATAACTTCAGTTTAAGTTTTTGGAAGACTTACCCTCTTTCATTTTTATTTTTTATTACAGGGATGACAAACTCACAGTGTCAGCATTTCAAGGAAGATATAGATGAGTGTTTCTCAGACCTATCCTGAAGGACTTTGGCAGAGTTCCATGGGACTATTTACAAACTATTTGAGACTCATTACGGGCTGTGAATGACTATAATTCACAGCCATTGAAATAAAGAAAAAAGGGTTTTGGAACTAAGGTGTATTTGTTAGTGTCTCAATAAGCCTTGGTCAGTACATTATGGTACAGATGACCAGACAAAACTACCTTGGGGTAATTCTGGGTCCTTTTTAAATGATAAGCAGTTTTGACACTTATGATGATGTAATTGTTAATGGTTTGCTAAAATGCCAAACTGGGGCTTTCTAACATTATATAGGGAAGGCTGAAAACAACAAAACACTCTAGGCAACAAAATATTGTGAATCTGCTGTTCCATATATAGCCCATAAAGTTTAAATGGATTACACTGGAATAAATGGGCAGACTGCCAAAGAAAACACCAACCTATCAAAATGTTACTTGGGTGCAGTTCCTGATGGCCAAATCCAAATGCATGCAGTTCCTTTACAGCCTGAAATATTTTTTTAAGAATCTTTTTGCTTTCCATAGCTGTGCTATTTTCTTCCTTGAAGTACTCTTGAAGATTCTTTTCGCACAAGGTGAGGCACAGGTAAAGAGCGGCTTTCCTCTCTTCTGAGCCACGAAATTTCACCAGGTATTTGCTGGTTCGGCATTTTTCAAGGCACATTTTTTCTCTTTTGGCTTTTTCTGCACCCTTCCAGAGTACCTTCACAGCCACCTCTTCTCCAGCATAGAATCCCAGGTAGACCCCACCTTGGGTGGTCTTCTGGATCCATAAATCTTGATATTCAAAGATCTTGAGCTTGCCAATCATAGGACGATGCATTTGACTGAGTTTCTGGAGTTTTGATTTCCAGCGATTGCTAGAGAATTCCTGACATATTTCTGGCTGCCTTGGACTGTCCGGTGATTTGTATTTCTGAAGAAGTTTTATCATCTTGTCTTGGTAAGTTCTACGGGCAATATCCAAGACATCATTATCTACTCTTGCTCTTTTTTCACATAGTAGCTTTGCTATTGCTATATTTTTCTTCTCCACTGCTACATGCAATGCTGTTTCGTTGTTTTCATCAGCATCGTCAAGATCAACCTCATCTAATTTTAATATGGCCTTCACAAGGGCCAAGCTTTCTCTTTCAACAGCCAATATAAGCACCGTTTTCCCCTTTACATCCCTCTTTTTGGCATCAATGTTGTTTTTCAAAAGGAAAAGAGCCAATTTTTGTCTGCTTTTATTCCAGTTTTTCTCCTCAGAGAAAGCATGAATCAATGCATTTCCATCTCGATTGTCACAGATATTTATATCAGCACCCATTTTCTTAATCAAGATTTTGACCAGAGCAAAATGGCCATGCTTGGCAGCATCCATCAGAGCTGTCGCACCTCCTTTTTTTACAGCCTTTTTATTCTCATCAACTTCACGGCGCTGATTTACATCTGCCCCATTCTTATATAAAAATCTCAGGGCTTTCTCTTTCCCTTCACAAGCAGCCTCCATGAATGCAGTGAAGCCATTGATGTCATACTCATTAATATATGAGCCTTTATCAAGAAAAAGTTTCAAAAGCTTCACATTACCGATCAGCCCTGCTAAAATAAAAGGTGTAGCACCATTATCCTTCCTTGCTAATGGATCAGCCCCTTTTTCCAGCAGAAAGTTAACAATCTTTTTGGAATTTATTTGTACAGCACTATGGAGAGGTGTCCAGCCATATTCCACCTTTGCATTAATATCTGCTCCATCTTCCAACAGCTGTCGAACAAGCATAAGATCACCATTTTTCACTGCAGTATTTAATTCTGTTGCCATGGTTTTTCTGCAGGCTTCTTTCAGTTGTCAAGAAAGAGGATTATATTAAATTTCCAGATATTCCTATTACTGTATAACATAAACATTTACACAGTTATGGAGATACCAACAGTTTGAATGAATGAAAGAACTATTCCTATCCAGAGGAGAAATTCTTAGAAACATCTGACTGACCATTATTACAAACAGAATACTGAACAAACATTCACTATGTTCAATAGGCCTTATTGCCAAAAGGTTTATGACTTCAGTCTAAATTAGATTTTGGAAGATGAAGAGTAGCATTATGACATTGTTATGCTAAGAACAATCACCTTAACCAATGTCATTCAGCTTGGGATGGGAGGAAACAAACCATACAAATACAAATACAGTACTGTGCAAAAGTGTTAAGGCAGTTGTTCATAAATGCTGAAAATTAAGAATGTTTCCAGAAATAGAAGTGTTTATTTTAACAAAATGGAAAGCAAATGAACAGTATTTAATGTGATCACCCTTTGTCTTCAAAACAGCATCAATTCTTATACTTGCACAAAATCAAGGATTTTGTTGGATTAAAGGCAGGTAGTATGATTAACCAATTATACCAAGCAGGGCCTAATGATCACCAATTTCATATGTAGGTTGAAACACAATCATAAACTGAAATAGAAAAAGCTGTGCAGGAGGCTTAAAACTGAGTGAGCAACAACCAAACTCTGCTACTAAGGTGAGGTTGTAGAAGACAGTTTCATGTCACAGGTCATACACATCATGGCAAAACTGAGCACAGGAGTAAGACAAAAGGTATTTATATTGCCTCAGCAAGGCAAAGATTTCAAAGCAGACCAGGGTTTCAAAATGTGCTACTCAAGCTCTTTTAAAGAAGCACAAAGAGACGGGCAATGTTGAAGACAGTAAATGCAGTGATCAGCCAAAGAAACTTAATGCAGCAGATGAAAGACACACCGTGCTTACTTCTCTTCAACATCGGAAGATGTCCAACAGTGCCATAAGTACAGAAATGGCAGAAACCAGATACACCCATCTTGTAATGACCCAGGGTGGGATACAAAACAAACACAGTCACAGAAAACAGATGAAACCCCTTTTATTCCTTCCCTTTGCTCCCAAGCTCCGAATATCCTTGACGGAAGACAAAAAACTCCCATACAAACCATTACAAGAAGAAGGAAAAAAGCAACACAAACCAGGCAAGATAAGGGCTGGAGATAACAGAACTAACACTGGGAAGGACACCAAACTCAGAGAGGAACCATAAACTAGAGATATTTCCATGCTTTGTTTCCAGCGTTCACCCATACGCATGGCCGACCTCTTATTCAGTTGTCACAGCTGCAGCCCATTAAGAGGATCAAAGCCCTCTCCTCCTAAGTAGACCATGTCTCTTCCTTATCCTCTCCTCCCTGTGTGCCCTAGGATGGAGAGGGGATGAGCCTGGGTCCTCCTCTGATTGCTCAGCCAGCCTCTGCCCTTCCCCAGCCTCCTCTACAACCTCTGGAGCCACACTTCCACTCCCTGTTGGCTATTCCTCCTCTCCCTCACAGTCAGTCTCCACCAGGGGCATGACACATCTATTGTGGTCAGAAGTGGTCCTCATGAAAGAATTATGGCCAAAAAGCCATACCTCCAACATGGAAACAAGGCTATGCATGAAAACATAGGAACTGGAGTGCAAAAAAATGGCAGCAGGTGCCCTGGATGGATGTATCAAAATCTGAAATATTTGGCTGTAGCAGGAGGTAGTTTGTTTGCCAAAGGGCTGGAGATCAGTACAATAATAAGTGTCTGCTGGCAACAGTGAAGCACGGTGGAGGTTCCTTGCAAGTTTGGCTGCATTTCTGCAAATGGAATTGGAGATTTGCTCCAGATCAATGATGATCTCAATGCTGAGAAATACAGGCAGATATTTATCATCATTGCTATACCATCAGGTATGATTGTCCCCAAATTTATTCTGCAGGAGGACAATGACCCCAAACACACAGGCAATGTCATTAAGAACTATCTTCAGTTCTTCATAAAGAAGAGCAAGAAATCCTGGAAGTGATGGTTTGGCCCCCGTTTCAACATCATTGAGTCTGTTTGGTATTCCATGAAGAGACAGAAGGATCTGAGGCAGCCTTACATCCACAGATCTATGATTAGTTCTCCAAAGTGTTTGGAACAACCTTGAAGGAACCTTGCTGAGTTCCTTCGAAAACTATGTGCAAGTATACCTAGAAGCACTGATGCTCTGTTGAAGAAAAGAGAGGATGGTTAGACCAAATATTTAATTTGATTTGGATTTCCCTTCTGTTCATTTACTTTCCATTTAAACCTATTTTTGGAAGCATTCTTAATTTACAGCATTTTTGCACAACTGCCTAACGTTTTGGGCAGTACTACATAAATAAAGCAGGGGTCCCCAAACTTGGCAACTTTAAGACTATGCTGGCTAGAGAATTCTGGGAGTTGAAGTCTACAAGTCTTAAAGTTGCCAAGTTTGGGGACCTCTGAAATAAAGCATAAAAACAGGATTCATCCAACATCTCCTGTCTCCTGGGATTATGAAGCAACTATTTTAGATTCCTGCCAACTTGCTACAGGAAGTCATTTAATGGTGACCTCCTTTAGGGACTTTTCCCAGTTACTATGGTGATGAAAGAATAATTTTATAACCAATCCTTGCATTTACAACCTTTGCAAACCTGTAGAACAAAAGAAAACTGAAGCCGGATCATAAGCAATCACCATTTCACTTAATGACTGCTTCACAGAGTGACTGAGTTGCCAATCAAAATTGTGATTGCCAAAGCAACTGTATTTGTATTGTACCTGTCTCTGCAATGTACAATTTGTATTGTACCCGTCTTTATGGAATCTACTCCTTAAAGTTAACCTGATTATTGATATATTTCATTTCATAGCCCAACTCTGCTAGACATGGAACAATTTCCACATCTGAAGCCAAATACTACATTTTTAGTAAGCTAACCCTGCGCGGTCATATTCTAACACACTTCCTGATTCTTCTTGGCCCTGCATTATTCAATGTTCGTCAGAGGAACTATAACTCAGTGAGCAGAGTTTCTTATTTTCCTGCAGGTTTCAGTTTCCCTAAATCAGTGATGCCTATCTTGGCATTTTTGTCCAGCTACTGAGTCCTTCTCAATACCCATTTACCCCAAGGAAGAACTCAGGTTATTTCTGAATTAAATGGGTATAAGATTATTCTCCTGACAAATCTGCACCGCACACAATTATCGGATTGATTTAATCCATGTCGAGCCGTTTGCGTGACTCGTAAAACAAACCAATTCGACTTTTGCTCACTAACCTCAGTCACAGGAAATAGCACCAGAATATACACCTTTCTTTTCTACCAGTTCTGACGCCCACCGATTTCGGATTTCAACCTGCCCCTAATCCTCTGAGGGTGCAGAAGATGTTTTCCGGTCCAACAAACAAAAGGATACCGTGACGAGCGATGCCAAGAGGGCCGTTAACTTCCCCTGTGGAATTTGCCTACCGAGCGCTTCTTAAAGACACCCTCTCTCTCGGAGCGGGGGTGGGGGAGAGGGAGGGAAGGCGACCCGAAACCCCGCCATTCGCTCCTTTTCCATCGAGGTCCTGCTTATCCGAGACTCTTCGTTCCTCTGAGCCTGACACTCTTCCCTAAAGAGACCGAACAGCGTTCACCGTAGCTGCTTTCTCTTCAACCGATCAAGAAAGGCCGCTTGAGGCGTACCGACTGAACACGAAGGCGGGAGCGAAGGAGAGGCTCGGCGTTCCTTTCCTGACGAGCGGATTCCTCGTTTCCCCACTGCCCTAGTTCTGACACATGCAGGCGGCGGTGGCGATCCAAAATTTGGGGAAAAGCAGTGGCTAGTAGAGAAGAGGCGGATGTGGGAGGAGAAAAGAGGAAGGAAATCTTGCGAAACTGATAAGCGTTTCAGAGGAGGCGAATGAACGGGCTGAGGGACGGGATTTACTGCCTAGCCCAACATTCACTGCCCATCTCATCATCTCTCCCTTGTGAGGGAGAGAATTTCTAAGTACGTTATACCGCCCCAATTCATAGTCACACAAGATTGGGAAGTTTTGCACCGAGTTGAGACAGGAGGATATATAATTCTCACAACCGCTATGTTTTGACCTCACTGGGCAGAAAGCCATACAGTACTTCACAAGTGGGAGGCAACAACAACTGCTCAGGGAAGCCAAAGAAAAGTTTTTGTTCAGAAAACTCTGAACTGAGAAGTAGGTTCAGTGTTTTTCTACCTTGCACCCTATAAGTAGGTGTCTTTAAGGTGAACTCCTGTAACCTCTAGTTATCCTGGCCATTGGGAAAGTTTGACATAGGACTGGGGATGGCTGTAATAAAAGTCAAAATCTGAATAAAGTAGTCGTCCTCAAGATGGTGCCTCAAGATATGTTGGATTCAGTCAGTATAGAGCGATACTAAAAAAAACTTATTGGAGGGCACCAAATTGAAGAAATCCCCAGGTAACATATGAAATACAGGACATGTACAGGCAACTGAAATATCCCAGAATGACCTAAATTGGCCTTCACTGAATACACTGAATACTATTTGCCTCATTGCAAATATCAATCACAGTTGAATGAATCTTCTCTCATTGCATCATCTCTCCCTTGTGAGGGAGAGATCCTAAAATGGTCCATCCTTAGAAATGGATTCCTCAGTGCTCTAGCTAGCCAATTTTCCAAAAACTAAAGCTGATTATTGATATCTGTAGAACAGTGCCCCCCCCCCAACCTTTTGGGCACCAGGGACTTGCATCCTTGTTTGAGCAGCCCAGTTTCTGGCATGCTGTGGGCTGGAACCAGTCCATGGATCCGGGGGTTGGGTACCCCTACTATAGAGAGAAGAGAAGATGACCTTGGCAGTTATGCAAGAACCATTGTATAAGCAAAGAGGGCTAGAACCTTCTTTATGTCCAGGGAAACAAGATAATATTTGGAAATGACTCATACCAAACTCCTCCTTGGTGGAGAGAAGATAAAGCAGAATCAGTCTGGCAAGATTTTGTTATTATAGCTCATTTCAATAAAGTATTATTCTAGTCTTCCTGTGGAGTTTGATTTCCTGGTCTGGTCTACTGTGTGACACTGAAGATAGAAATGAATTAGTTAGAAACTACCTAGCAATTCTCTTTAGGGGGCTTGCAGATTGCTTTACACTTGCTCCCAAAAAAGAGTTGGAACATATGACAGAGTGACACCACTGACTTTCCAACATTAAAGTAGCTGCTTGTAGTATGTGAAATACTACTTAATTTGGGACTGGGTTATATCTAGGCCTGTATTACAAATTTGGTTACAGATATAACTGATGGCTGGGACATACGCCAACTTCATGAGGACTTTGATTCCTATGCGTGTCAGGAATGGAGTTTATGTTGTTATATCACAATAATTCTCAGTGTCTGGACATATAGCACCACTCAGGGATGCCCTCTCTACATGGTGACGACTCAATGTCTTTGTTCACTTCATAGAAAATGTTCCTTTTAGGTAAAGAATTCTTCCTTTCCATTTATCACTCATGCATTTGCCAGGACCCATTGAAGGGAAAGTCTGGATCATGTCAGCTTGGGTCATTTGATAATAGGAAGGCACAGACTTTACAAATATGTCCATAGCATTTGGATGTTTGATAGTCAGATATTTAAAAAAGGCCAAAAGATGATGCCTTTGAACCTTATTTGGGACCTGAGTTTCAAGGTCAGTATTTTCAGTGTTCTTTTTCAAAGCACTTTTTTTTAAATCAAAGGCCGGAGAAGATGCACCCAGAAAGTATCACTGAAGACTCAAGATAAATGGAACAGGATCCAGATCCCAAATGCCCCCTATTTTTACAGTATCATTAAAACTCTGGCTCATGTTTTGAATGCTGCCTATTCATCCAGATCGAGGAGGAGAAGCAAGGAAGTCAAGGAGAGGTTGGGGGCTCCAAGGCTGCAGCCATGGTAGGTAAGCAGTACTGACAAGGATACATTAAATTTAATTATTCTTTAGAAAGCATCCAAAGGATCCATCTGAACCTCTTTTTGGTACAAAAGTGAAAGAGTTCTGATCAATTTAATCACTCAGGAGATAATGTTCCAGAGAGGGCAATGTGACAGATATATTTTAATATTAAACACTTGCTAATTTTAAAAAGGATGTGTGCATTTTTAAATAAAGTTCTGCTTTTATGAGTCTGTGATTAGCACTCTAGAATTTTACCTTCATAAATTTGAAGGAGCTCCTGAGACTATGTAACCCAGGGGTCTTCAAACTTGTCAGCTTTAAGACTTGTGGACTTCAACTCCCAGAATTCCTCCTCCAGTCATGTTACCTCAGGAATTCTGGGAGTTGAAGTCCACGAGTCTTAAATTTGCCAAGTTGATTCTCTCGAAAGAATTCTATTCTTCCAGCTTCCGGTGGTGAGGCGGGGACGAACAGAGGTCTGCTCGTGATTCTTCTTGCCTCTTCTTGCTGTTGGTGCGATCCCTCGGGGTGCACAAATCCCGGAGAGAGACGTGCCGGTGTGGGAAAACTCGAGCTGTAGTGAGGGGAAGGCAACTCCCGTTGCAGCGAAGAGAAACCCCCTCAGAGCCCAACGAGCAAGAGACTGCCATTTTGTTAATGGCGGTCCCGAAGTCAGGTCTGCCACTGACGAAAGGAAACAAGTGAGAGACAGATGGTGGTGACCAACGGTGAAAGGTGCGAGTGAGGAAATTTTTTCCGAACGCTGTGGAGCCACAGAAAATTGTTGAAAGAATCTGATCGGAGCCCTAAAAGGACGCGGCTAAAGAACGGAGGCGGGTGAAAGTGAAAGGGCTGGAGAGATAGAAAATAAGGACAGTAACAAAAGAAGCAAAGAAGACTGGGAGGTTGCTGTGACTTGCTACATTGTTATTAGTCAAAGGGATTCTAGCCGCTGGAAGGTCTGGGGGACTTGAATCACTTTCTGTGGGAAAGACTGCATTAGATTTGAGACGAGAAGAAGAACGGAGTAAGTGAAATAAACGGAGATAGCGCGGTGTAAAAGGAGACACCTTTTGGAAGCTCTGAAAAAGTTTTTGACTGCTGATCCGAGGGTGTATCGGTCCAATTGAATAGCTTTCCTTAACTGAAGAAATATAGAAACATAGTGAATTTAAGATCCCCAAGAAAAGACGAAAAGAGAACTGGAGATAATGGAGTGAGTGGAGACTTTGAGAGGACATCGTTATTACTCAGCAATTTTCTATAGCCAGGTATCCGGATTGCAAACGTGTAATTCCACTGACTGAAAGCGGAACATCTACTTTAAGAGTCTTTTTCTTTTCTCTCTCTTTCTACTTTTTCTATCTCTTTCTGGTGTTCTGATTAGTCAATGCTTCTCTCTCAATTTTTTTTATTTCTATATAGTATTATTCAAGTATATATTTACGAGGCAGAGGGAAATTGTTTACTGCAATTGTGATGCTATTTGTTTGACTTAATTGATTTATTAGTAATATTGATAATTATATTTTTACCAGTTATATAAATAGAAAAGATAAAGGAAATAAGAATAACTTTAAGTACTGTTTAGTCACTGATTATAATTAATGTTTATATATTTATAGTTGCATTTACTGGGCGGAACATCTTGAACATCTAATTGATTTACTGTTTGGCTATTATAGGGTTGGGTATGATCAAGAATATTGGAAAAATAAAAGGGTTTGATAAGATAGTTATTTAGAGGAAACATTTTACAAAAATAGCATCTTAGATTATATATATATATATATATATATATATATATATATATATATATATATATATATATATATATATATATATATTTAGTTATTAGACAACAAGATTTAGATTAGAGTGATAAGATTAAATATTGTTTATTAGGAGTATTTTGAACCTATGTATAGAGGTTTAGTAGCAATTAATAATAAAGGTTAGGTTATATATAAATTATATATGTGATTTAGAATTCAGATTTGAAAGTATACTGGGCTAATATTACTGCTTATATGAAACATCACCCTACTAAATATATACAGAGCTTAGCTACCAAAGAGTGGGATAGGTTAATTAATTAATTGAATTATTGATCAATTTTAATATACACTATTGACTGTTACCATTGAATGTTAATTTGGGACAACATAACCAACATACTACAACTCTGAAAACCGGAAGAAAGGCTGCCTTGACGCTAACAACTATGTCAGCAACACCCTCGCCCATGGCACAAAAGACAATATAAGAGACAATACCATTGGAGAAACAAACCACCTCCTCAAATGTTAATATCAAAGTGATTCTGCTTACTCTACAAGAATCAATGTCGAAGCTGCAAGAAACAATGATGAAAAACCACAATGAGATGAGAGAAGATATAAATGGACTAAAAGAAGAGATGGGGAAACAAAAAGCAGAAATGAAGGCAGATATTTCCAAAGTAGAAGAGAAAGTTGGAATAATACAGCAAGCTTTGGAGAAAAATGAAGCAACAATAAAGGAGGTAGAGAAAAGAACAGAACAGACCAAAAGAGAACTGGAAAGGGTAGATGAACAACTAAAGAACGTGAGCAAGGAAATGGAGGACTTCTTGATCTACTTAGAGATGGACAAAACTGCTACATACTTGAGATGCCAGAATATAGCGGAATCAAAAGAAGAAGACCTGTAACAAGTAATGGTAGAAACATTGGCAGAACTATTGGAAAAGGACAAAGATGACATCTTGAGAGAGTTTGATGGAGTGTACAGAGTTAGTACAAATTATGCAAGATGTCACAAATGCCCAAGAGAAGTCCATATATGATTCACAAGAAGGAATGTCTGTGACATTATATGTAAAATATCAAGAGAAGAATCAATTACACATAAAGGCAAAGAAGCCTTGGTACTTAAACAACTACCAAGAAGAGTAAGAGATCAAAGACGAGACTATAAATTTTTAGTGGCTCACTTAAATCCAAAAGGAATCATATTTAAATGGCTAATCCCAGAGAGGATGTTGGTTTCATGGGAGGAAAGGAAATTTAAAATAGATACTATGGAAAAGGCCCAGGAATTTTATGAACAGTTGGTAGGCCTGGAAGAGCAGACCAGTAAGGAAGAATTGGTTTTGAACTACCAAGAAGATCAAGACCAACATAAGAATAGATATGGAGCCTTAGGAAATCAAGGAAATAGTCAACCAAACAAGGAGAGAAAAGAAGACAGGATACACTCTCAGGTACAAAGAGAAACCGGAGCAGTTACAAGACAAAGAGTGAAACAAAACTAAACAATGGAAGAAGAAAGGAAAATACTGTCAATTAACATAAATGGTTTAAACTCTACGATAAAAAGGAAAAGGACAATAGCTAAACTAATTAAGCAAAATGCTGACATAGTATGCCTACAAGAAACTCATATAAAGAAATCTGATGAAAAATATTTAGAATGCCCGAAATTAGGGAAGCTATTTACTGCACCGGCAGATGCTGGGAAAAAGAAAGGGATTGCAGTGTATGTGAAAGAGGATATGAAAGTAGAGTTAATATGGTCAGACCCTGATGGAAGAATTCTGGTTTTGCAGATCTGGATTAATGGTATCCCAATTCTTTTAGTGGTAATCTATGCCCCAAATGGAGAGCAAAAAGAGTTTTTTAAGTATTTACATGAAAAAATAGTAGGAATGGAAAAAAGAAATATTTGTATCATAAAGGATTTTAATGCTATTGCTGATTATCAAAAAGACCACAGTATTGGGGGGAGGAACGGGAAATATAGAGAGCTTCCAAAAACTTGTATGGAAATGATAAGGGAGTTAAATTTGATTGATATATGGAGAAGGTTAAACCCCAAGAAAAACAGTTTACATTTTATTCAAATCCCCACCAAATATGGACACGAATTGACATGGCATGGATGAATGGGGAAACAGCAACTGAAATAAAAGAGATTGAAATTTTACCTTATGAATGGGCAGACCACAATCCAGATAATTTGGAAAGGTAGAAAAAAACGCAGGAAAAGGTGGACACTAAATACACAGTTAATTAGAGAAAAAGAACATATGAATAAACTTAATGAGGAATTAAATTATTTCTTAAAAGAAAATAACAATGGAGCAACTACGAAACAAAATATTTGGGACACAATGAAGGCAGTAATAAAAGGTATAACAATCTCTTATAACACCAAGAGGAATAAAGAAAAATACGCCCAGCAAAATAACCTACAACAAAAAATTAAAGAATTAGAAATTCAATTACAGAATTCCCCAAAGGATTCAAGATTGCAAAACCAGATGACAATAACTAAACACAAATTGAATTTAATTAAACAAGAAAGAATGATTATAAATTTGAATTCAACTAGACAAATTTATTTTGAGCACGCTAATAAGCCAGGGAGATGGTTGTTCTACAGACTTTAAAAAGGGGGGGAAAAGATTGATTTACCAATTAATAGATGGAAATGGAGATACACAACAGGGGATAGAACAGAAAAAAGAAATTGCCCACAAGTATTTTGAAGACTTATATAGAAAGGAAGAGGTCAATGAGGATAGGATAAGAAGCTATTTAGATAAAATGAAAGATAAAGTAATTGGGGAAGAGGTGAAAGAATTATTAAACAAAGTTATTACTTGGTCTGAATTGAAAACAGCAATAGAAAACCAGAAAAATAGTAAAGCTCTGGGACCAGATGGGATCCCAGGGGAATTATATAAGGCAATAGGTGAACTACTAGGACCCCTTATGGTGGAAGTTTTTAACGATGTCTTACTGGCAGCCAGAATGCCAGACTCATGGAGGGGCGCATTGATGTCGTTGATCCCAAAGGAAGATTTGGACCCCCAATATATACAAAACTATGGGCCAATTTAAATACGGATTATAAAATATTTGCTTCTATTGTTGCAAACAGATTAAAAAGAATTCTGAATGATTTTATTCATCAAGACCAAAATGGATTTCTCCCAAACAGACAAATCAGGAATAATTTAAGAATAGTACCAGATGTCCTGGAATTTTATGAAGCTCACCCAGAAAAACAAATAGCTCTTATGTTTTTAGATGCACAAAAGGCCTTCGATAACCTGAATTGGCAGTTTTTAATTCAAAGAATTTATAATATGAACCTAGGCACCAAATTTGAAAATATTATAGCTACTATTTATGATACACAACAGGCGAATATCATGATAAATGGGGAATATACCCACCCAATTAAAATAGGGAAAGGAGTCAGACAGGGTTGCCCACTCTCACCCCTGCTCTTCATATTGTCATTGGAAACATTACTAACATATATTAGACAAAATCCAGATATAAAAGGACTAAAGGTTAAGAAAGAAGAATATAAGCTGCAAGCCTTTGCAGATGATATGGTTTTTTTTATCGAAGAGCCAATTGAAAGAGGACAAAAATTGATGAACGAATTAGAACAATTTGGAGTAGTTGCAGGATTAAAAATTAATAGAAAGAAAACAAAATTATTGACTAAAAATCTAACAGGAAAACAGAAGTTAGAATTAGAAAAGGTCATGGGATTTCAAGTGATAAAGAAAGTTAAATACTTGGGAATATGGCTGACAGCACATTGCAAAACACTAAAGGAAAATAATTATGACAAACCATTGTAAAAGGTAAAGAAGGATTTAGAAACATGGGGTAAACTGCAAATCTCATTATTGGGTAGGATTGCTACGATTAAAATGTCTATTCTCCCAAAATTTCTGTATATATTTCAGATGATACCAATTAAAGTACCGTATTTGCCGGCGTATAAGACGACTGGGCGTATAAGACGAGCCCCCAACATTTCCACTCAAAATATAGTTTTGTTATATACTCGCCGTATAAGACCACCCCCCCACTTGGAGGCATGCTTTTCAGGGCAAAAAGTCATCTCATACGCCGGCAAATAAGGTAAGTTGTAACACTTGGGGTATTCTGGATATAATTCTTGATTGACACCCCCGCCCCTTTCCCCCAAACTTACAAAGCCACCAAAATGCTTTAGAGAGGCAGCTTCGCCTTTCTCAGGCTGGCACTCAATTCCTCTCCCTTTCTTTGTGACAGCCCCGCGTGCGTGCCATCGGGACTCCAAGGGTGGGGGATGGACAGCTGCCAACTCTCTCTCTCTCTCTCTCTCTCTCTCTCTCTCTCTCTGTGTGTGTGTGTGTGTGTGTGTGTGTGTGTGTGTGTGGTGTGG
This sequence comes from Notechis scutatus, assembly GCF_049901735.1. Taxonomy (NCBI): domain Eukaryota; kingdom Metazoa; phylum Chordata; class Lepidosauria; order Squamata; family Elapidae; genus Notechis; species Notechis scutatus. The sequence goes on along the minus strand of NC_142011.1, from coordinate 103,159,865 downwards.
AGGGTAATTCCGGCTATCTCTGGCCTCCGCTCGGTTTTAAAGTCGCTTGGCCGGTTCCTGAAGTCGCAGCGCGCTGGCCGGGAGACGCGGCGCCGGGTGGCAGCTCGGTGCAGGGGAGGCGGATCTTTCTCTCTTAAGCGGGGGGGAGGAGGGGACAAGAGGAGGGACGGGACAGGGGCGGGAGGAGGTTGCTCGCCTTCTTCCACCGCCCACCGGACCCTTTTCTTCCCAAGGGGACCCTGGAAAGCAGCTCGGGAGCCGGGTGGCCCTGCCCAGCGGGGTCCCATCAGGAACTTCCGAGGACACCCCCCCGCCCCAAGCACAGCCCTCCCGGTCTTTCAAAGAGGGAGGGAGAAGCGGGAGGAGCAAATTGCCGCCCCCGCCCGCTGCCCAAAAGGAGGGGTGCCACAGTCCACCCCCACCACCTTCTCCCCCACTCCCGGGCCATTATGCGGCTCGGGGCAAGCTGGGCAGCGGCCCCGCCAGAGACTCTCCGCTCCACCCCCACCCCACCTCCAGATTGGCCTCCAAGCGCCCGAGCCGGGCGGAGGGTGGGTGGGTGGAAGGAGGAGGAAGAGACTCCGGCTGGGCTTGAAGGGGCTTCGCAAGCTGCGGAGCTCCGCCCGTCGCTCTTGCACCGAGTGACAACGTGTACCGGCGTATAAGACGACCCCCCACTTGGAGGCATGTTTTTTAGGGCAAAAAAGTCGTCTTATACGCCGGCAAATACGGTACCCTTCAAAAAGTATTTTGAAGAACTTAACAAAATAATCACAAAATTCATTTGGCAAAAGAAAAAAATGAGAATAAATTTAAAGGCAATGCAAGATATGAAGAGCAGGGGTGGGATGGCCCTTCCAAACTAGGAGTTGTACTATAGTGCGGTCTCCTTAGTATGGTTGAAGGAATGGGTGAAGTTAACAAACAAGAGAATATTAGTTTTAGAAGGCCACGACTTACAGAGGGGGTGGCATGCTTTTTTATGGGATATCGGGAAAACCACTCAGAAATACTTTCACAGACATTTAATTAGAGATGCATTACTGACCAACTGGAAGAAAATAAGGAAAAAACACTGTTTAAAGATGCCAATCTGGATTTCAATGGAAGCGATGATCCACCCAAATAATTTGGATATTACTAAGATGATTAAATACAAGGACTTATTGGATACACAAGAAAATTTGAAATTGTGGCAAGACCTTCAAGACCAGGGAGTACAGATTGATAGATAGGCATATCTTCAAATTCAGAGTAGATACAAACAGGATAAGAAAGAATTTGGAATCAATAATAAACCCTAGCAACTAGACAAAATTCTATTAGGCCCAGATTAAAAAAAATAACAAAATTTTATAATTATTTACTAGAGGCAGAATTAGAGGAAGAAATTGTCAAAGGGAATATGATAGTGGAGTAGGAATATAGGGCGCAGTATAACTTTAACAGAATGGGAGAAGGTCTGGAGTAGAAACAACAAAATCACAAAATCGGCAGCCTACAAGGAAAATGCCTACAAGATGTTTTACAGATGGCACCTTCCCCCCTCGAGATTAGCGAAAATGTGCCCCAACATGAGTCTGAAATGCTGGAAATGTAAAAAAAAAAAAAAGGGTACTTTCTTCCATATGTGGTGGTCTTGCACAGAGGCTCAAAAATATTGGCAGAAAATTAGAAAATGGTTGGAGAAAATTATAATAGAACAGATCAAATTTAAACCAGAATTCTTTTTATTAGGGATTTTTAATAAACAACTCTCAAAAAAAGTGAAGTACACAACAATACATATTTTGACAGTTGGCCAGACTGGCCTTTGCACAATGTTGGAAGCAACCTCATATTCCATCAGAGGAAATGATTATTCAAAAAATAGCAAACGGTGCAGAGATGGACAGATTAATTTTGGCATTAAAAGGAAAAGATACATCAATGTTTTACCACAGCTGGAACTGCTGGTACGAATGGATGGAACAAAGATTGAGTAAACAATAAAGGGCAAAAGAAAATAGGTTATAATTGTAATAGTGACTAGATATATACATATATTCGCACAAGGAGTAATTGTATAGAGGGTATAAAATAAGGTTGAAAATAAGGTCCCACAAACTGTTGAAATGGTTTTTAATTATTTTCTGAATTTTCTTTTCCATCTTTCCTTCTTCATTTCTTTTTTCTCTTTCACATTTATGTATGTGTTGTATGTCTGTTTTAATTGTAAAATTAATAAAGTTTATTTTTTTTAAAAAAAACCTCCTCTCTTCTAGAACCCCAGTTTTTCTGACTGATGGCTGGTCAATCTTTGCTTTAGGACAATCAGCGAAAGGGAGAGTGAACTCTCACTGGCTCAGCTCTAAAACTGTTCCTCTTTTTAGGATGCCTTTCCTCTTGTTCAGCCAGAATCTCTTCTTCTATAACTGAATTCATTTTTCCATGTTAGGTTCTCAGATACAGGAAAATGTACCAAGTGTCTGGATGATAAATATCCAAATGAGGACCGAGACGAATGTATCCCCAAAATCATAACCTTCCCGTCTTATGAAGAACATGTGGGCATCATCCTGCTCTCTTTTGCCCTTCTCTTGTGCTTAACCACAGATCTTGTTTTAATTATATTTCTGAAATATCTAGAAACCCACATTGTCAAAGCCAACAACCAGGATCTTTCCTACATCCTCCTGGTGTTCCTCCTGTTTTCCTTCTTGTCTCCTTTTCTCTTTATTGGCCAACCAAGGAAAGCCACCTACCTTCTCCAACAAACAGTTTTCAACATCATATTCTCAGTTTTCATTTCTTCTCTTTTCTCCAAAACAGTCGTGGTGGTGCTTGCTTTCCTGGCAACAAAACCAGGAAACTGAGTGAAGAGATGGTTGGGAAAGAGCTTAGCCAACTCCATCATCCTTTCTTGTTCTGCTGTCCAAATTGTCATCTGCTCCATCTGGCTTGGAGTTTCTCCCCTGTTTCCTGACTTTGACCTCCACTCCCAGCCTGGGGAGATCATCCTGCAATCAAGGGACTGTTGTCATGTTCTGCATTACCCTCAGTTACATGGGCTTCCAGGCTGCCATCTGCTTCACAGTGGCTTTCCTAGCCAGGGGTCTTCAACGAAGCCAAGCTGGTCACCTTCAGCATGCTGGTCTTCTGAAGTGTCTGGGTGACTTTTGTGCCCACCTATCTGAGCACCAAAGAGAAATACATGGTGGCTGTTCACGTCTTCTCCATTTTGGCTTCCAGTGCTGGTCTGCTGATCTGCATCTTTATCCCCAAATGATATATTGTCATTTTGAGGCCAAATATGAATACAAAGGAGCAGCTTACAACCAGAAGAAATGTAGAAATGTGAGACAGAGGAATTTCAATTCTCAAGCTGTTGTTCATACGTGACTGGGCCAACAGTTTTGGTTGAAATAATTTAAGGGCAGCTGGAAGATAGTGTCCCTTACCCTTATTCAGTAGAATTGCAAGATGGCCACTGAGTTATTTTGAGCAGCCAAGGCATCATATCTATCATGTGCTCTTAGCCTAACCTGAGATCTGCAATGCCATATCCAGTTATTTCAAAACTGGCATTTTGTAACCTTGTGAATATGCCAGAAATAACTTAGGAAAGATAACTTGCCATGATTTTAGTTGTATCATAGTTTATATGTAATTGGGTTTCTTTGCAGAGTTTGACTCAAATTGCAACACTCATCAGCATAAACAAAATAGAGACACATCTGCCAGCAAAATTGGAACGAAGATAATTTGGAGTATCCAAATGCACAACTAAATTGTTGTATAAAAATGAACCAAGACAGGAACTAAAGTATAGTCTTATAAGATTTCTAGAAAATAATTCCCACAGATTGGAATGACTGAGTGTTCATGGATATGGTGTGAAGAAGGGAGATGATATTGGGCATAAACACTCAGTCAGAAGTTGTAATAATTCATTCATCTCCATCTTCTGCTTGTGGATACTCCAGAGGTACCTGGGTAATCATGGGGAGATGAAGATGGGCCCTGGCCTGATCCAAAAATCCTATCCTTATCTTCTTAAAAATAATATTTGCAAAGAAATCCTATTCACAAACAAGAGCATCATCCTGAAGTCACCACATTTGATAATGAAACATCTGCAAAAAAACTATCAAAGCTCAGAGATCAAGGATCCCACTGTATTTTTCTTCTTGTCTATATCATGGCTGCATCTTCCTAGTATCCTTCCTAGTTTCTCAGCTGTGCTGTCCCGCTCCATACACACTCATATTTTCAAAAATTGCAGTCTTTATTGGTGCTTTGCCAATTCAAATCGTGTTCCCCAGGATCAACCCCCTCCACAGGAACCAATGAAATTCCTCCAAATGAGTCCAGCGCTCCTTCATGGAGCACAGCACATTCCAGGTCCACCAGTAAGTCCACAGTCCAAACCCAAATCATCAAGCCAAAATCGAGGTACAAGTTTTCCAAAAAGCCAAAAAGTCCAAAATAACAAGAGTCCTTCTAGTTTCACAGCTCTTCCTTAAAGAGCAGGTGGCAGTCATTGCTAAGAGGCCCTTTGAAGAGCTTTAATGTTGTGTCCCAGTGGCACCATTCCTAGATTGGGAGGCTTGACTCGCAGTCAATCACACCATAGCCCCCTCTTTATATCTGTCTAATCATAAAAAAAAATTACAAGTTAACATTTTTCATTTTTATGCAAAAATTCCATTGGGTGTTCCAATTACCAATGAAAGAACACATTGTCCTTTGTTTTAATGAAAGAAGTCCATATGTCCCTCTGAGCAAGTTCTGTCATTTCACCAACCATTCCACTGTGGTGGGTAGTGCTGAATTTTTCCATCTTTGTGCCTATGGTAACCTCGCCATAATAATCATATATTAAAATAATATTCCATGGCAGGTTTTAACTGTTTACCCATCAATTCTAGAAGGAACGTTTTGGCTTCAATTGAATAGTTATCTTTAAAACCCACTGTATCAATGTATCTATTTGAATCCAAGATTTTTAAAATCCTTTTTACATGTTCACCAAACATGTTACTTCATGTTATCCACATTTCCCACTCTACAAAGCTTTCCAATAAAAAGCATATGATGTAATCTCTGGAAGTCTGTTTTAGTTGAGTTGATTTAAGAACCAACCTTAGGAATACCCCAGGCAATCTTCCCTTGTGTCTCCATCATCTCACCCACTTTCAAGATTCCTGAGACACCTACAGATTCAATTGCTGAATTGGAATTCAAAATTTAACATGTTTATGTATGTGTGAGAGTGAGGGAATGGGGAAGTGGAGAGTGGGGGAAGAGAAGGCAGGAATTTCCTAGGGTTGACAAAATCAACAAACTTTCCTTGAAACATCCACTTTTCCCATTGTTTTTCTAGAGAATCAAAATGACATTACAACATTAATACTTCACTTAATCAGGATGTCCAGGAAAGGTAGTGAGTTATTGCTTTCTTCTTCTCTAGTAAACTTCATTCCTTTGAACATATTGATGATTCTGTGAGTAATTTGCTAAATGACCCTTTTTATTATGGTGAAGGTGTCATCTACAGATCTGATCTATATTTTGGATTATATTTATGGAAGTGCTATGAATTTTTAAACATTGCATAATGACCTCCACTATAAGTCCTGAAAGCGGTGATCCCGTAGATGTGCCTTTAATTTGCTGGTAAGTTTATCCATCAAATTGGAAGCATGTGGTTAGGCCAGAGGTGGGCAACTATGGCCCTTTTATGACTTGTGGACTTCAACTCCCAAAATTCCTAAGCTAGCATGGCTTGCTCAGTAATTCTGGGAGTTGAAGTCCATAATTCATAAAAGGGCCATAGTTGCCCACCCCTGGGTTAGGCAGAGGTTATATCCAGATCCATAATCTGGGCTGCTTCAATCTTCATGCATCTGGTTAAGTCAATGTGGAACAATGTGGTTAAGTGCTGTGGAACAATGTGGTCAGAAATTTTTTGGAACAATGTGGTCATAATTCTGGCTCTATGGGCATTGGACAATTAGAGTTGATGTTATTATTGTTTGTTCCTGAAGTCAAAAATAGTTTAATATCCAGGAATTATCAATACTGTGAGCCAAATTTTATGGATAAATTGCATTATCCCCCCTTCCCTAAAGCCAAGATTCCTCTGAGAAACTACTGAAGCAGGTTGTAAGGCAGCTTTGTGAATCTTTAACTTTTTATACTTGGTAGGATCTTGAAGTTGAATTTGTGCTTTTTAGCATTAAATGCTGACTCCAAGTTGTGCATAAAGTGTGCATGTATGTCAAGTATATTCCTTCGCAGAAAGGGGAATTTGCCAACATAGAATAACTACTATGCTGAATGCTTATTCTAATTTTCATCCTGGGTAACATGTCTATGGAGATGCCAATCATCCAGGCCATGGTTGTCCCAAAGATGCTTCTCATTCAAGAAGCTTCTTCAGTTCTTTGGGATATCCTAGGAGGTGACACTTCTTGCCTCCTTGACAAAGGCCCTGATTTCATCCAGGAGGGTGTATGAGAGGCTGATGCTTTGTGTAGCAAGTCCTTTCCCCCCAGTCTTCCCCTCACTTTTCAGAATAAATGAGATTTCTGTGGTATCTGCAATTGTTTTATTTTTATTTTTTCAAATAAAGACAATACAACATTCATGAAACCACAATGCAGTATCTCAATCATTCACTGAAAGAACAGGGATATAGAACCACCTCCACTGGTGAGTAAATAATACATATCCAAGCCATTCTGGCCTTAGCAAAATTCGAATCCCAGTCTGGATTTTTAGATGAGAATGATGTCTAATCAGTTTGGATTAGAGAAGGGACTCCTATTGTTTTGACAAGAGGAACTACAGGGCTGCTCTAGCACTTTATTGTTGACCACTGGAAGGATCTCTAATATTTCTTAGCTAAATTTTAGCTTTAGGTCCCATTTATGCCTGTAAAAATGCCTATTCTGAAGAACATCACAATAAAATCAGTATTAAAAGGAACCAAGTCAATTGTAGGGAACTCTTTCAATGGATCTGTATATTCAGATGCTCTAAGAATCCCTTCCCCTGCCCATTTTAGATGTTGTCTTTTTTTTAAAAAAAAATTGTTATACATAACAAGGGTAATGATCTTTTACCAATACAGTCAATAGAAGGAGATTTTCACCATAGACGATTGAATGCTATTGGAATGGAAACCTCTTTAAGGTACCTCTTTATTACAGTTGATCTAAGTAAAAGGTCAAACAATCAGAAGAAACATTTCAGGATGCAGGCCCTTTTAATATACCAGAGAATGCAAAAGGGAATCTGCAGTTGCCTTGGGGTGTATCTCATCTAGAAATGCTGACAATGGATAAAGAACTTATTTTCAAGACTTCTAGTGCAGAAAAAACAGATGCATTCATCTTTACAGCTATTGTCCATTTATCAGCATCGATGATAGCCGTTTAACCACTGCTAAGAAGTACAAAAATATAGTTGCGGTTCCATTCCAGAATGGTTAGATCACAAATTCCATTCAACCAAGCCATCTGGCTGGTAATTCTGAAAATGTCCAACTCATCATGAGGCCATGAAGTTGGAGACAGCTGGTATATAGTGTTGCTCAATTTAAATGTATCTCTTCTGTCCTTTCCCTCTCTATATCTGTGCTAAAGACTCCAGAAATGAAATGGAAAACTAGTTTATACATTCCTTTCTACCACATGATCATATTTTGCTTGAACACTCAAGACGCTCAGCCAAACATAAAAACTGTCCACTGATAGTATTGTGTTGGTATTAAAATCAGGCAATGAGGATGAGTAATACCATATGTATTTATAATAGCTCACTCCTATGTCACATGATGCTACAATCAGTTCTGAACATGCACTCATGAACTAGTGGTCAAAAGCAGTAGAAATTGCTAAGTCATTGTGTGAAACTTTGGTTTCCTTCCAGCTGTTTTCAGTATTTCAATTATATAAACAATTCTAAACAGGCTTAAAATTATTTATTTTACAGCTGGTTAAACAAGAGGGACAGGATACATTTTAAATAAGTTACTTGGCGTTCAGTCACTCAGAACTCTCTGATCTATATATGTCTCAACTGAGCTACTGATAATTTCACAAGGATATGAACAATTGTCATTAATTTCAATATGGTGCTCTAAAAAAGCACACCCTACAAAAGGAAAATAACAAATGAACTATCCTACTGGCTATGTTTTATTTTCAATTTTTACTGATTTGTGAAATTAAGCCCTGGAATTTAAGTTTTACACTCTCCATTCAACAGTGATGATACAAATTATCTCCACAAAGCAAGCAGGAAATTGCTCGTTGGAAAATTTATCCCTTCTTTTTCCACATTCAGACTATCGTATGAGCTTTAAATGGCTAAATGTATGTATCAGTATGTTCATAAAACATTATGAGGTAAACCAGAGATCTCCACACTTGGCAACTTTAAGACTTGTGGACTTCAACTCCCAGAATTCTCCAGCCAGCTGGCTGGAGAATTTTGGGAGTTGAAGTCCACAAGTCTTAAAGTTGCCAAGTTTGGGGACTCCTGAGGTGAACTAACAATTCTGAGGGACTTATATTTGCAAAGGTGGTCTTGCCTGTCTCCCTCTTTTTTTAAAAAAATATGTAAATGTCCCCTATAAATATACTCTGTAAATGCTATGAATGTGGCTAAAAGGCCAACATTAAATTGTAGGCCCCTTGTAGCAACGGTTTATCCATAGCACCTACTTCTAAAGTGCTGTGCTTATCTAATGCCCATCATAATAAATAACAATAAAATGACAATAATAAATATAAATAATTTAAAAATAGGGCATGTCTCCCAAGATTGCATATAACGTTCAGAGATAAATAAAACAATGTCTTCTTTCAAATGTCTTTAAAAGGAAATCTGTCCAAGATGGTGGAAGATTGAGATGTATAAAGTACCGTGTTTCTCATATAATAAGGCCGGGTCTTATTTTTTTTTGAGCCCCGAAAAAAATGGCTAGGCTGTCTTTTTTGGGGTGACTTAATTCCCCCCCCCCTTGCATCTTCGGGTGGGCGGGCAGCGATGGTTTGGATGTTGACCTCAGCGTTGGTGGGGCAGTTCGTATCGGGGTCAGCGCAGGCAGCACCATATCCAGTGTGCAACAAAAGTACTTCCTAATGGCAAGCCCCCCCACCATTCCCCCCCCCCCGTTTTGCATGTTTTAATATAGGCCTTAATTTGGGGGGAGGGGCTTAATTTCATTTCATGCCTATAAAACATGCTGGGACTTCCTATTGGGAGAGGCCGTATTGTTGGAGAAACAGGGTAGCAAAGCAGATGCAGCCTTTCTCTTGAGTATAAATGCAAAACCGTTTGGATGCAAAGCTCTGGAACACCAAGCTGATCACTGTACAAACATGCAGAGAACAGAAGGCCTCTGAGGCTGACATGCAATGGGTAGAAATTTCAAACTGGTGTGTGTTGTATATACAAGATATGAGAATTGTGCTATGTACAGTTTTTGGTCTGTGTTTATAGGTGCAGAGACTAGCTTTTAAGAGTAGATGGAGGCTGTCACTGGTTCAAACAGATGAATGCACAGAGGTATCTCCAAAAATGGTAAACATTTTAGGAGACAATCAAAATCCACCTTTTCTTCATAATTCTCATTCCCTTTCCTGTTGCATTTCTCTTCCTATCTGGAGACCAAGTCTTCCTTGCATCAATTTCTTCAGCCTTTTTCATAGGCTCTCCTGGTTTTTTTCAACTCACAGCCTCTTTTCTAGAGAAGGTCTGCATTTAATAGAGCTTCTGGGTACATGGAAGTATTGGCGGTCCCAGGCCAGGAAAAATCAAAGCTCTGCGATGGAAATGTTCTTAGCACCCTTCACTTGGATTTCAGCATCTCCAGTTTCACTCTGTGTCTCTGTTCCCCAACACAGTTCCAGATGATAACAAGGGATTGGCTCAGGTGTGTGCAGGTTTGCCTGTTCTGTGGCTATTTGCTTGTTCAATCAGGTCTCTATAATAAGCAGATTTCAGAAATCTGGGATAGGAGTCCTTTTCCATCAAGGTGTATGTTTTTGCTTGCGCTTCTTCAAAGCACATAGAAGTGGCCCCAGCAATGTTCCTTCTGGTTGCCTCTCGAGTTTCATGGTCAAGATTTACCTAACGGAGAAAAAAATATGGTGAATATGCATCCTTGGTTGTAACTTGATGGATGAGAAACAACACATACATTGTAACACCATAACCAAGGTAGGAAATCTCTCATCAACAGTGAAAGACCTGCAGAGTAGATATCAAAAACTTCTGGAAATCAACTCTGAATAAGCAAATATGAATGAACACTGAAAATCATTTTGCAATAAATAAAAAGGTGGGATATTCTCAAATACATGGGAGAATTTTGGCAGCAGTTCATTCTCTGAGCTTGCTGTTTAGCTCCTGGATGTTTCATTACCAAACTAGGTAACATTTTCCATGGGACTTTGGGTGAAGTGTTTTGTTCAGTTTTTGTTCTATTTATATAGGTCCTATGTGGTGTTGTGGTCAGTTGGTCACATGACTGGTTTGCATGATACGAAATTCAGTTGGTGAGGAGGTAATCAGTTCTGTCAATGATTGGCGGCTTGGGTGGTCCGGTTTCTTATAGGTTCATATGCTGGTTCTAAATCAATGTGTTTGTTGATGGATCCATCCATGTTGACTTAGAACCACACTGACTTATATGAACCTGTAAGAACCTGTAACAAACAACCAATCAGCGATGAAACCGACCACCAGTTGAATTTTGCACCATGCAAATAATCAGTCACGTGACCAACTGATCACAACACCACATAGGATCTATATAAACAGGAGAAAAACTGAACAAAACACTTCACCTGAAGTCCACTGAAGATGTTACTTAGTCTGGTAATGAAATGTCAGGAGTAAAACAGCAAGCTCAGAGAATGAACCACTGCCAAAATCCACAACCTAAGCTACAAATATGGAAGAATCTAAACTGCTCCATTCACCTGTCCTCCTTTGGGCCTACGAGCCTTTCTCTTGCTATGCACTATCAGCAAAAGTACTTATATTCATCTTCCCCTTCCTGGGTATGGGAGCTATAGCTAGATCAGGTGGTAAGCACCAAACTGGAAAAGCCAACTTAAGATAACCTTGAAATTTCATGCCCTTCCCATTGTAAAGGCATTGTTGCCAATGCAAAGATATATCTTGAAGCTGAATCTGCATGCAGTAGATGGACCTGAAGCCAGATCAAAAGTTAAAGCAATCCTATTGTAACACAGGCTCTTTAGAAAACGGCATGACTCAGCAGAAAAATTAATACCTACTCCCAATAACTGAGCTTCCTCTTTCTTTTATGTACCTTTCTGAAGAACCCTCAGTTAGGGTCAGGCAAAAATTTTTTTTAAAAAAAAACTCTGCTTTGAGGTTGATTTATCTTTGAACTTATAAAGTCATTTGACTCACCTCCCTGGGGGACTCATTCTGAACAAAGTCTTCAAAGATCCTGTTGGCTTTGGCTGCTAATTTTGCTTTGGTGGGGATTTTCTTATATTCTTCACAAGCTAGCCAGAACTCCAGATTTTCTTCACTAAATTCCGTTTTAAGAAACCCATGAAATGCTTCCATGCCACCTGTAAAGGAGGAGGTAGAATAACCAGTTTAGAAGTGATAGAGAGAGAAGGAAAAGAAAGACTATCACGAATAGATTTTTAAAATGCTGCATGTTTTGCAAATTATAATGTCAAGGACGATCCATCTTAAAGATATATGGTTGATTTCTGGATGAAGAATAATCTATTAAACCCCATCGGAGTCTTATTTGTTTTGCCTTCTATTGTAGAAAATTAAAAAAAATCTGGGTGGCAAAAATACAGCAATAACGGGATCAGATTCCTCTCCCTGAGAATCTGGAGCGGTCTTACTGTTACTAATTTTTTTAAAAAATAAAGAGAAGGTCATGTTTAGCATAATAACTAATTTGATTCAAATGACAACCTGTTTGGTCTAGTGCAGGGGTGTCAAACTTGTGGCCCGTGGGTCGGAGGCATCACATGCTGGCCACGCCCACGCCCAGTTTAGCGATGGGGGAAAAGTCATGATACATCACACGACAACACCATGACAACGCAAGTTTAACATCCCCAGTCTAGTGGTTAAGGCCCCAGACTAGAAAGTTGGAGACTCAGAGTTCTAGCTCCATTTTTGGCATGAAACCCAGCTGGCTCTCTATGGGCCAGTTATTCTCTTTCAGCCCAACTTATCTCACAGGGTTTGTTGTTGTGGGGAAAATAGGAGGAGGAAGGTGTGTGGGATATGTTTACCCTCTTCAGTTATTCGTAAACAGATTAAATATTAGTATTCTCAGCCAGTTCAAACTTTTATTATTTGGGTTGAGAAGTCTATGAGCTATCCCAACACTAGGTTAGGGGTGATTGTTCATTCAGTAATTTTATAAAGTATCTGCTTTTTTGCTATCTAAAAAGATCCTCTGGTACATTTTGTGAAGACGTGACTGGTTGGCAACCTTACTGAATCATGTGAAATCACACAATCGCCAGCTACTTGCAACTATACTTTTTTTTGTTTTTTACAATTTTTTTTACCGCACATGATGTGTACTCACTTCTGCTTCTCAGCAGTTGATCAAAGGACTCCTTCCATCCAAGTGCTTCCTCCAAAGTATATCTGGAGAAGAAATAATATTTTTTAGAGCTTGTCCGACAGATTTCAAAGAGTAATGTTTTGAGCAAAGAGTTCAGGATGCAAAGCTTCTGGGAAGTGTCCTATTTATCCTGGCTTCATTTCTCATAATCCCCATTCAAAATTGCTCACTACCACATATCACCTCACATATGTTATGTCATTAACACCATTTAAACCACTTCAGCAAGTTCTTCAAAATTTCTTATCCTTCTTAGCCAATGAAGGTGTAGAGATATTATTCTGGAGGCAATAAGCAGGAAATACTATCTGGAAATTGAGTATTTGGGATATCCTGGATGAAGATTTATTGAAAAATCACTCTGTTTTTTTTACATAATGTTATTATATAACAGGATCTTTCATTTTTAGGTCCCCGTTTTCACCCATTTCTTCCATCATTTTCTTTTCAGGAAAAAGAACAGTGTTAAAAGACTTGCACAAGGCTTTTTAATATAAGTGCTTCTGTCTAGAAGCAGCCTCTCTTCAAAAACATCTCAGCCATTTGGTTGACTTAGAACGGCTCTTTGTCTTTTCAAAAAGGACGATACAGCATAACAAACCGCTGTATCATACAAAATTTTTACTAACACAGCTAAAAAGCATTATCTAGGATCCTTCCTCTCTTTGGAGTCAATTAGAATGAAATAACCCTAACATTTTATTGTCATTAAAAACCCTTGTGTTTTTGTCAACCAGTTATAGACTTACTTTTGTTTGGTGCTCCAGCTGAGGTTTCCAATTTTATGTCCAAATTCTGGTTTATGGAGTAGAATTCTCAAACGTGTTTTAAACTCTTTGGCTCTGAAAAAGAGAAAAGAACATAATTCAAAAAGGATACTAAAAAAACAAAGTACTGCAGTTGCTAGATTAGAGGATATCAAGACAAGATAAGGATGTTCCTTCAAACTTAAGGTCTAGAAGAAGCTTCTTGGTTCTGGCAATTTAAGATAAGAGTTTGCAGTGTGAGTTTGAGAGCTGAAGCATTTCTTTAGTATAAAGAAAGTATACTTGGCTTTTCTGCTAAGCTTTCTTTTTCTCCATTAGTAAATGCATTTTTTTATCCTTTATCAACCAATCTTTAACTTGGCTATTCATATATTAACAGGCTATTCCTGCTGGCAACAAGGATAAATTGAAAAATGGTTTTTAAGCAACAGAATGCCATAATTAGTTTTCCTAAACTCACAGCATTTACTGCCTCAGCCAGACTTAAAAACTGAAAAGGAAAACAATTTTTTTCAAGCGGAAGTTCTTGTATATACTCTGCAATTGTAAAGTTAATTTGTAATTTAATTCCTTAAAGTTAAATACTCTGTATTATGTTCCTTTAATTCTTCCCCTTATTACTGAATTCATCAGACATCTCCACCGGGTTGGATCAGCTTTTCATTCCCCTCTCCCCACTTTCACTAGATACCCATTACTTAATTCTGTGGACCGGATCTTCCTCAACCTTTCATCGAAGGCCACCAGTTCTAGGCTACAAGCTGCCACTAGGTGGCAGCAAAGAGATACAAAGAACACCAACTCTGTGCTCTTAATGTCATCTGGAGATTTGTACCCTCAGATCGAATAGTGCTAGTAAGTGCCTCAACCTCTGAAATGAAGTGATATAACATGTCATGACTCCAACCTACCAGGGCATTAATTCTGTCATGGTCTAAGTTACCTTACAAGAATTCAGTATTCTAAATACCTAACTTCTTAAAAGCTGCTTACAATGGTATGGCATGTTTATTCCAATAATAATATAAATTATAAATATATATTATATTTTCTGCTTTGTAAAATGACACAAGCATGTCAGTTCTGCAAAATTCTTAGGCTATTAATTATCATCATTAATAGGTACCAAAAACCAAGCAATTATTACATGAGGTCAAAATTTCATCTGCTGTAGAAAACAGCTGAACATATAGTTTCTGTACACATACAGACATAATTCTGTGATGCCCTTTTATCTTCCTTTATTGCTTATTCTTTAAATCTTTTTACATTTTTGTTGCAACTTTTGCTCTTTTCTGTTTATTAAAGCAATATTTAAACAAATTAAATGCTATTGTTTCTAGTATTTATCCAGCATGTTTTAAAAATGCATTGTCATAATTCCAGAGATCATAGAAAAGATGCTCTTTAGCCAACAATGAATCTAGCTTATTCTTACTATTCAAACTGATATGTGTATTTCTGAATTGTTAACTTTGATAGCACTTAGGATTTATCAGCACCACCCTGTTTACCAACATGTAATTATATTTTTTTGCTGAACTCCTGAAAAAATAAACTGTCACATAATACTGAGAAAAATTACAAATATTGCTAGGAACAGAACAAATGTAAGTCAGACCAAAATAATAATTTCTGGTTTCAAAATATTACAATTGCAGGCTCACTGCTCTCTAGCTAATGTCACTTATTTTTAATGACTTTTTATGAAATTCCGGCTTTTGATGGGTATGACTTCTTTAGTCAACTGGTACAGCCATAGGAGTTTTCAATCTATTTGGACCAGTGGGCTCATTTGGGAATTTTAAAGTCACGTAGCTTTTATTTTTACAAAAGATTGTCATGATAGTTCAGCTAATCCACATATATAAGAAGTTAAACCCTATAAGGCGCCCGGACTGCAACCACCTAGCATTTTCTAAGAATGGAATTGTTCTCGGAAATACAGATTGCACTTGCTTTGGTAGTTTAACGCTTAAAAAAAATTAATATAACCTTTTATTTAAAAATAATTTGTTGCAGGTAGCTTAGTGGGGGCCCACTCCTGAGCACCATGCTGGGGTCCAAGACCTGTGCCAGGTAGCCTTCAAGTGCAGAAGGTCATCAAAGAAGGTGATGATGGTTGCTTTCTCACTTTGGAGCATCTGTACCCCTTTTGATCTTTCTCTTTGCTTGGACTTGACTGTGAACCCACTAATAGGCCCTGGGCGTCCTTCATGTCTCTGTAGCTGCTGAATCCGAGACAATCAGGAATGTGGAAAATCAATGGGATTTTTCCAGAGATTTAAAAGATGGGATGACGCTGCACTTGCCTCGGACTGCATCTACTGTTAAATGCACTATGTCCTCCCAGGGGTCACTAGAGCCCTTATCAAGTCATTAGGGTGTGATGTGGCTGTGGGCCAGGGGCAAAGGAGAGGAGAAATGCTAGGAATATATATAAAACCTCAAGGCTATCGCTAGAATGTTATCTTGCCTTTTTCAAACACAATAGATGGCCAGCACACCAAAGCAAATGTTCAGATGTGGCTATCAAGCTCTCTTCACTGTCCTTTTCTGATACCTCTTCACCTGTCCCCCCAAAAAACACCCCACACTGTATGCTCCTCAAAGCAGACCCTCAGCTTTTTTGCTGTGGCTATATTGTTTTACTAGGGCACAAATAAAGTGCCAATATCATAATTATTCTAATTGTTTCTCATCCATGCCTCTACACTACCTCTCCCTAATTGCTATTCCTCTTCGGTGATTAACTGGATGCTTTCCTTTGCCACTATTCAAAGCATCCCATAGCTGGTAGAGTTTTCAGACTTTGAATGTTGTGTCACACACCTGCCTAACCAGGGTGGGTGCTGCAGCCATTCAGAGGTCTCTCCCTGCTTGGTGCAATCACTGCGACAGTTTGGAGATGGCCGCCTGGCGCATCGCTTTCTATTCTTAGCTCACCAACCTCTGGCTGGTGTGTGGCAGGCATGCTAATGATGTGCAGTGCTACTTGCAGAGGTGTCTTTGAGAACTGCATTGCAAAGACACAGGAGAATTTGTACTCGTTTTCCCATCACATTTAAAAACACACAAACAAGCCAAATGTATGAAGCAGACAGTCAGCTGCAGTTCTCGAGAAAAGCAAGAAAAACCTATTTCTTTTAATCTCTTATTATCATTACCTCCTTTATCTTTCCTCAGTGTTGAACTAAATAATGTCATTCCAGTCATTACATGAAATGGTACAATCGGGGTTTGGGATATAGACTGAGGTCATTCCTGGTTACTACATGTGGCCAAGTCAAGTCCAGCCCTGATTGTTCAGCAAAGTAATAATATAATAAGAGCTTCAATAATTTTCCAAGCCTCTTACCTTTCCAAGCAGCTAGCAGGCAGCGCAGCTAAACCTCGGCACATGTTGAGAAAGTAGTTGGGTGGCTTGCTTAGATCTGCAGCAACTGGATTGGGGAGCAGTGGAGGGCTCTAATCACAGCCTTCTATTAAGCTTTCAGTGCCGGAGCTTGGAAGCAGAGCTTTTATATCTTTCAGCAAGTGGGAGGGAGCATGAATCAAGCACACAGTTCCTGCCCGCCTCTATACAAGAATAATTGGAACTGTCCTTGAACAGCAGAGTCATAAGTGGGATTCAGAAAGAACAAGCCGGACGAAATATGGGTGTTTCTGTTGTAGCTACCTTTGTATTCCATGATTGAAGGGTACTTATACAGAAACTGCAGTCAAGAGCTCAAGGGATATATTTTTCTTCTCTGAAAAGCACTAGGCTGCTGTGCTTATCATCAAATAAAATACACACTTTAATAGCAAGTGCTTTTGCTGTTCTTGTTCTTTTAAAAAATGTGATGACAGAGTCTATGCATAATTTAAATAAATCAGCCTAATTTGCCAGGACACGGGGCTGGCACCAATATAAGTGTTTTTTCCTGGTGCAAGGAACTGGTCTAAGTGGGACAGCAGAGTGAGAGATAGCATTAACTTGGGACCACAGTAGGGCAAGGCCAAACTAAATTGGGACTACAGTAGAGCAAGGATGAGGACACTTTGGCCCCCAAGTTAAAAGCTCTTGGAAATAACTGGGTAAACTAAGATATATATTTCTATGTGGCTTTGGCAGAACACTTATTAGCTTCCAGTTTGGAGGAAATTGTGAACCCAATGAAAGTTCCATCTCTAATATATAGTTGGGAAATGTAGTGAAATGAAAGGGAAAGTGCTGCAGCAAGCACCCCCAAAAGTTAAGGATCCATTATTTTGGGGTGAGGGTGGGCAACTGATTTGTCATTTTCTACATTCCATTCCCAGTGATCCTTGAAGGCTCCACTTATTCATTTATTTACAATATTTGTAGACTGTCCCAATCAAAAAGACTCTGAGCACTGGATCCTCAATTTTCTTCCAAGTTTCTACTTTTCATCTTCTTCCTCCTCTCATAACACAGCACAATTATTTGGATTTTTTCTTGTAAATATATATGTTTACTTAACCTCCTTCATACCTTTTTGCTGCCTGCCTGCTGAAAAGCGGAAGCACTTCTGGGAGACACCCCAGTGCTCTGAAATCTTCCTTAGCTGCAGAATGGAATAGCAGCTGCAGAGCAGGGAAATAAGGATTAGAAGGAGATGTCAGCCCACCTGCAGCCTCCATCAAGTTCTGGCATTTCAAACAGCAATCAAGTCAGAAGAAAAGCCAAGGAAGGCAGCTCTGAGCAATGGGTCTGACAAACATCTGGCGTACTCCTTTGGAAAAGAACTTATGGGAGTGGTACTTATGGGCCTGTTGCTGTCTAAATTGATACCAAGTTATAAATGCATTCAAAAAAGGTTTTATTATTATTTTTACCATTTTTACTGCAGGCAATATTCATAAGGTACTGTAATGTACAAATTAAGAATTTGAGGTTTTTTTAAAAAAAATGTATGCGTTATTTGATTTCGGTTTTTAATCCTTCATTTTGGGCTACTACTACTTAGCTAAAAGCTGAATCCTGGCAATCAAAGAGATAATCCTGTAGGTAAAATAATCACAATGTCAGCCTTCCACCAGTATTTCTAGAAAGGAAGGCTTACGTAATTGAATGATCCTCTCTCTCTCTCTCCTTCCCTGCTTTGTAATCATCACTCCACCAAAACACACTGCCCCAATACACAGAAAGCAGCCATCAGGCAGAAGAGGAGTGAATTTTAACCAGGTTTTCTCATTGACAAAGTATTTTTCTAGGCAGAGAACCAGCCTGAAGTATGGGAGAGAACAAGGACACGTTTCATCTTAAAGCTCAAGGCAACAAAACATTTTTACTTCCAAAGCAGCATTCATTGGGCTGAAATTGCCCTTCCCCTTTAAAAATAAAACTGCTCTAGTAGCAGGACAGCTCACAACAGCAAAACCCTAGTGGTAATGATGTATAGACTGTTGGCAGCATGATGCCCAAGTGGCATTGATATATCATTGTCTGGAAGAGCGGCCCCAACCTTTTGTGCACCAGGGACCAGTTCCGTGGATAAAGGTTTTTCTGGGGACGGGATCGGGTGTGGTTTTGTGTGCTGCCTGCACCCTGCGAATGGGGCTTTGCTTGTTACTGGCACATCGCGGTCTGGTGCCGGTCCATGGATTGGGGGCTGGGGACCCCTGGTCTGGAAGATCCCTCAATCCCCAACTTTATGGCTCTTAGCCAAAATGGTAGGGGAAATTGTATTTACGGTAGCTTTAAAAGCCGTGAGAGGTTCATTCATGATCTCTCCCTCCCCATCTTCTCTGCATGTGGGGAAAGAAAATACAGAAAGGAGAGGCCAAAGGCGCTGCTTTGATTAGCCTACTATAAACATTTAACTAAAAGACACCGGAAGAGGAATTTAAACAAGAGAAAAACAAAGGCAGGAGAGAGAAATGCATTTTTAAAAAAATCTCGTAGGCAGAGAAAAGGATGATGTTTCACAACATATTCCAAACCTCATTTAGCAATCCAGGTGCAGAATATATCGCACAGCTCTATCAACGTGCACAAGGACAATCAAAAGCTTAGCCCACCTAGAGAGGGCTGCTTATTAAGAGGACAGAAGAGTAAGAAGGGTTGCACAGCACAGATACTCCCAAAGGTTCTGCAACTCCACGTGAATTTAATTCATTTGTGCCACAGAGCAAGCCTTCTGAGACCCCAGTTGTGAGGTCACAGAGGTCTTTAGGAATGTGCCAATTTACTTATGCTGGAAAGAGGAGGAGAGAGAGAACAGTGTGGAATTTTCAAGCTTCTTGCTTTGCCTCGAAGCTGTGCTCTTTTTCCACCACTCAGGTCCTGACCTTCCCAAGCTACTGTTCATCCCAGCTGCCAAATCTTGTGCTTACTTCAGTGAAGACAGGACCCCCATTTCCAAGGCAGTTCATCTGCAGGGATGATTCACTACTTTTCTACTTGTTGCTAAGCTTAATTATATCAGTGTTATATAGACTATTCAAATGTATTCTTCACCTCCAATGTATTTGCATTGGAACCCTTATTAGTATGAGAAGAGTAGCAGAATCAATTATATTGTAGTTAATGAGCAATCTGAGGCTATAGGGCTATTTTAATTTATTCTCCTTAACGTGCAGCATATTTTCATAAGGTTGATGATACTGCACCTATAGTGGTTCAATTCATTTTACTTTTCACTTTCATTATCAAAATCTACTGTCTTGTGCTTTCTACATTTGAATGGTTCTACAATTCCATAACATACTGTGGCTGGATAGCCACATCCCCTTAAGCCACAATGTGGTTTGTGCTTGGCTTCAAAAATATACAGCTTCAATTATCTCCTTCCAGATATACTTCCAGCATTAATTCAACAGGAAAACAATGGAAATCTTAGAACAAGGCAGGTTGAAAAAGCAAGAAAAAAATTAAAAGCAAGCAAGCCACAATTGACTTAATTTCTATGCATAAATGTATGTAAACAAAGACCCAATAACAATATATCAACTCAACATGGAGTACCATTCCCACCTCACACAGAACTAAATCAAAAACCTAGATAAACTAGAGACATTTCTCATAAATCTAACAATCAAAAGCCAGCAACCCAACCTAACACCCTCCACAAGCCATTCTATTATACAGCAAAATGTTAGTACTCAGATGAGACAGAATCACCACCTTATCAATAGGTAAATAGCCTACTAACATCAACTTGCAAAACAATATTCGCCTACAGGACTATCCCACCCAAGGCAGGATATGTGGATATTGTATATAATTGTATATAATTATTTCCAACCAATGAACTTCTCTTCTCTTTTTTTAAACTCACATATGGAAAATTTAGTGGGGGGATGAAATGTCTGCAACTCAAAATCAAAGCTGCTGAGTGTTTCACAGAGTGAATGAAGCACCAATATAGATGTTCACAGAATGCATATGGTCAGATTGGAAATAAGTACCACACACTATGGTATTAAAATCGAAGGAAAATATTAAACGTGCAATGGAATTTCTAAGAGAAGATGAAGATGAGTATTAATTTGTAGGGTATTATTTGATAGGATTAAATTTTAATATGCTGTTGTTTCTGATAGCTTGTGATGAAATCTTTTTTATTAACTTTGAATGATGCGACTTTAATGATTTGTTTATAGATATAAACCATGAGGAAAAGAGATTTTTTTATTTTATTTTATGAAATACAAATGATAAGTTACAGTGTAAAGTAAATTGAAGGAATATGAAATAGATTTGTTGTTTAAGCCCCGCCCCCCTCCTTCCCGACATCCCGACTGAAGGCAGATTACAGGCAGGAGACTGGCGGGAAAAGAAGGGGAAGGGAAGGGGCGGGGCTGCCCGGGTGTTCGAACGCGGCGCTTTGCATACAGCACTGCGGAAGTGGGGGGGGCGCACGCGGAGGGGGGAGGGGGCGGACACGTGTGTGTGTTTTCAAGTCTCCTTCCCAACCCGTGTCCGTCCTTTTGTGGAGGTGGGATTGCGGAGGTGGGACTCAGCCGATCGTTGCTTGCACAACAAATCGGAGCCCTCAAAGGGGGACGAGCACGGCCCTCGTGGCAGAGGTGTGTACACGTGTGGGGCCATGTGGGAAAAGCGAGTCCTATTTTTTTGTTTGTTTGTTTGGGCTTGTAGTCGGCGGAGGAGGAGAGAGCCGCTTTCCTCTTTGGGGAAGGTGTGGAGGGTCGGGGGTCCGTTTGCCACGAGAAGTCGCATTTCCACATGGCCTCTTTCGAAACAATAAGCAAGCGGTCAGGCGGCAAGACAAGGGAAAGGGAAAGCAAAAAACAAAACAAAAAACCCCATGCACATAAGCCACAAAATCGGCTGGGTTTGACAGTGTCAATTAACAGTAACAAACGGTACATTGTTTAAGTCCAGCTTTGTCCCATGTAATTCAGACACAGAACAAATGTTTCCTTTATATTGGCTTGCAGAGAAACAACCAAGTTCACTGGACAGGAAATTATTTTTACGTCCTACCTGCCCCCAGATCACAATGAAACTAAATTATTTTTTTCCCTGCTGCTACAGATCTTTCCTTCTTTCTTTCTTTTTTTCCAGAAGGGAGAATCTGTATTTATATGTGTGAGCATGCACATAAACAGTATTACATGGCCAGGTTTCCATAACATTCTGTAAGTGGGTAAAATGGGATAGGATGTCTGGTGGTTCATCTGGTTGAGAGAACAAATTTGTTGTCTTAACCTATATAAAAGGTCATTACACATCTCTTAAGATGTATAGATAGTCCTCAACTTACGACCATAACTGAGCCCAGAATTTATGTTGCTAAACAAGACAGTTGTTAAGTACGTTTTGCCATGTGACCATGGAGATGCTGCAAAGGTTGTGTGAAAAATGGTCGTAAGTCACTTTTTTCAGCGCCATTGTAACTTAAAAAGGTGAGTAAATGAATTGTTATAAGTTGAGGTCCGCCTGTGTTAGATTATATCTCTTATCAACTCCACTAGGTCAATCAGACCAAGAAATCAGCTTCACAGGAAAGCTAAAACTACTTCTATTTAGATCAGCTGTAATAGAAAATTGCAGGTCTGATTGTGCTGTACTTCCTCTTCCTTCTTATACAGGTAGTCCTTATTCAGCAAACACACATTCTGTGACCAAAGTTACAAGGGCAGTGAATGAGATTTACCTCCCAATTGCCACCATCACAGTGTCCCTGCAGTCAAGTGATTGCAATTCTGGTGCTTGGTAAATGGCTCACAATTATGACAACCTATAGTCACATGATTGCCATTTCATTGCTGACTTCCGACAAGTCCATTGGGAAGATAGCAGGAAGTTGCCAGTGGCAATCAAGTGACATTGTGCCTAATGGTCATGCAGGATTCACTGACTGGAACTGCCGTCATAGGTTGGCATGGGCACATAACATTTTGCTTTACATCCATGTCGCTTAGTAATGAAGTTCATGATCCCAATTACGGTTAACTCAAGACTACCTATAGTACAGTAAATTAGGGAGATGTCTGTCTGATTCACTTCCAAGTATTATCTGTCTCTTGTGGACTTAAAATATTTTCACTCCACCACTACCCCTCTGGCACCATATCTTACATACCATTATTAGCATAATTTTTCTTATTCCTTCCCTTTCCTATCATGGTGCCACTTCCTTTTAATTCTCAATGTTGGGCTTTTCTGGGTGGCTGGCCTGAAGTATTTAGAAGATGGTACTTTATTTTTATTTATTTTTTTGTTACAGAGAAAAGAGACTCTTATCCAAATTCTTAATATGCTGAGAAAAGCTCTGAATTTCACTCCACCAAACAAGATAAAATTAGGCAAAAAAAAAAAACCAAAACCCTTCTCCCTGACACTCTCTCCCAGCATGCTTCAAATAAAAAAGAAACATTTCTTGATTGCTAAATCATTTCACATGGAGTTGGTCCCTGGTGACACTCAAGCCACTTGAATCCTTAGTGAGCGGGAATTATAACAATAACTTCACAGAAGATCCTCCTCCAATGCGCTTTGCTGTTTGTGTTTTTCTGCCTGAGGAAAAATCAAGGCTAAATAAATACCTCCAGCAAAAGCAAATCATGCCATATCTTCCACAAGCAAATGATCTTGTTGATATAGAATACAGAATAAAACAGTTGACAGGAACATTGGATGTCTTCTAATCCAACCCCCTGATCAGAAAGGAAACCCTATACCATTTCAGACAAATTGTTGTCCAATCTCTTCTTTAAAACTTCCAGTATTGGAGCATTCACAACTTCTGGTCGCAAGTTGTTCCACTGATTAATTGTTCTAACTGTCCGGAAATTTCTCCTTAGTTCTAGGTTGCTTCTCTCCTTGATTAGTTTCTATCCGTTGCTTCTTGTCCTGTCCTCAGGTGCTTTGGAGAATAGGTTGAGTCTCTCTTCTTTGTGGCAACCTATCATGTCACCCCAGCCCTTCTTTTCATATGGGGAGTGACTGATCCCTCGTACCTGATGTGGACACAGGCCATCACATCACATTAAAGATGAAGATGCAGCACATAGCTTAAGGCTAGATATTGGAGAGTGGCGGTATCATAAGAGCCTTTTAACTATTTGGTAAATCAATTCCTTGGGATAAAAATGTACCTGATCCAGCATTTACCTGGACCGTTTCCAAGTTCTCCCCATCAGAAGAAACAATATATTAATTTAACACAAAACTACTTCTAGACTAGGTGTAAGCTGAGCCAAACACAACAGATGGAACAGATAAAGCAGAAATGGCCCATGGAAACTTGGCACCCAGGTTTCTAAAGCTACCAGTGCTTGGCTGCAAAGGTCTGGATAACAAGATGGCAGATAGAAATAAGGAGCCCAGATCTGTTAGCCCTACTGTGATAGATCCATCTTTTATCACTCAGGCATTAAAACCTAATACTGTTTTCAAACATCTTCTGATTCT
Source organism: Notechis scutatus (assembly GCF_049901735.1). Taxonomy (NCBI): domain Eukaryota; kingdom Metazoa; phylum Chordata; class Lepidosauria; order Squamata; family Elapidae; genus Notechis; species Notechis scutatus. Next base: position 103,135,573 of record NC_142011.1, on the reverse strand, counting down.
TGCACATGGACCAAATGTTGAAATCATTTAGCGATATGCCTGCAACAAGAAATGGCTACTGAGGGGAATGCAGAATAGAAAATAGGGCCCTTGTACAGTATCTTATGTTCTGACTTAGTCAGGCCAGATGTCAAGAACACTGTACGGTTTCAATACATAAAGGGAAAATTCTTACAAATACTCTTAAGATGCTTCTAAACTGGCTTTTTGGGACAGATGCACAGTGTTGAAAGTCTTGCTGTTATTGGCATCCTATTCTCTGAAGCTTGTTCCACTGCAGTAGCTGGCCTTTCAAGGAAGGAAACTATGGATGGTGACTCCAAGTTTCCATGATCACACAGGTCTCTTCTGGATGAGAAGCTTCCTGTTTTTTTATTTATTTCAGAACAACTGACATAGAAATATAGATGCCAAAACAAGATTCCCTATGCGGTAGATATTAATTGTTCTCTACATTCTCAGAACCAGTAATCTGTAAATCATGGAATTATAAGTAGTTTGAATTAAGAATACTCTTTTTTCTGAGAGTCCCATATTTCTAATGTTGGGAACCTGAGCGTATGTGCTATTTGCTATAAAGAGTTCAGGTTTTGGGGGGCTTTTGCCCTATCTTAAGCTTAAACAATGTATCACAGTGGAAAGCCACCAGATTTGCCTACTGATTAATGAACCTGCCTGCAGCTGGCTTATGATTGCCTCTGCCTTTCATGCACAAGCAAGAGCATGATAACAGTCTTCCCTAGACTGCAGTTACAAATAAGTTAATATTTAGCAAGGAATAGCCAGAATCCCTACCCAGTTATAATGCCCAGGGTCCTTAGAGAAAAATCTAGAAAGATAGAAATAAACCACATTTATACACCATTCAAAGGTGCTAATTAAAAACCTAAGAAACAAACAAAAGAACATATCCCTTCCAGTAGCTGACATTCAGATAAGCCAGGATCAGCACCAGACAAAGTGCCAGAAAACTACCCAAATCAAACAACCACGGAGAAGGGAACTGAACCCCCACCAAAATTGGTAGAGCCGGGCAAGCTAGTGTATATAAACAAGCGAATCCCACATTCACCTCCAACTGATGATATTATATTGTTAGATAATAAAATGTCTGCAAGCAAACAACCAAACTCAGACAGCACAGAAGGGACTAAACTAATTGTTAATTCAAAATTATCCTCTTTTATAACACTTTGAGACTCTCAAAAAACAAAGCCTTAAGAATTGTAACTTTTGAGGGATGCTAAAAATCCTTTGCTAGAGACCCTCAATTTCTTTCATGTTCCACAGTTAAAACTGTCCTACGTGACTTTTCTTCACTTCTACCTACTATGGAGCAAATATGCCCAGGCAACTGTTTTTTTCCCTCCCCACAGTCACAAGATGCTGCCTTAATTTTGTCTCTAGCCTATGACAGAGGCAAGCTTAGGTTATCCTTCACTTTTTGGCTTTAAAGTTCATAAATTTCCAGCTATTGTGGTGCACAGATATAGGTATATAAAAGATTATTTATAACTATTACCTTGGAGGGAAATCCAGTGACTGGAAATGACTGGAAATATGACAAAAAAACATAGAGCAGAGATTAGCAGTGACATACAAGGGAGTAGTTATTCTATCTATCAGTTCAAGGATAGGAAAGTAGCATTTCAACTCAGTGGTGGGGAAAGTCCATGAACTATCCCGTCAGTTGTTATTCTAAAACTGCAAAATAAAGAGGTTTCTTATTATGGGATGAAACTCGCTCATTCATCACTTGATTTATATCTTTTTTTTTCTCTTATATGCGTGCTTGGGAGAGAGGCCTTGAACTAGAAGATCCAGTTGTTTCATGATTTTTTTTAATGGAAAATCCATGTGAAAATATTTAGAATGGAATGCAGAAGCACAAGCCCCAGATCATGTAGGCTATGATGGATCAGTCTTGGCTATCATCCATCGAGTACTGTGACTACAAAAACTACTTTATTTTTTTGTGGGACTTTTAAATTATTTTTAACATCCTGAACTACGTTGACCTATCTTTCCCTACAGTGAATGTTTTTTGCCACACAGAAAAGCAAATTTCCTAAATGAAATCAGACGAGTTTACTGGGAAAGCAAAAGTGAGGGGAATTTCGCTTCTAGATTTGGATTTTAGTCAGCTATACATAAAGATAGGATCAATCTAGTCTAATAAAGGTCTGGGTTTTCTCCTTTTCATAGAAATTCTGAATGGTTCCAATTATGTTCAGTTCCAAAGTATTAGGATTGGGGAAATAGCTTTTTCAAAACTTAAGTAATGTTCTGTTGGCACAAGAAGAGGACCCAGGTAGCACATGAAATGAATGGAGGAAGACAGAAAGGAGCATTGATATAATGGGGAAAAGCAAAGAAGATAGAATTTCATAATAGGTTAGAATTTCATGTACAGGATCCTAATTAAAAAGAACTACAAGTTACTTGGGGAGTAATAAAATGGAGTCAATTCTAAGATCTTGGCTTATCAAGGAGTTTATTCCCACAAAAGCTGCTGCTATCATCTTGGTTTTTACTTGGCAAAGAACTAGCTGAATTTGGGATGGGCTTAGTTGATTCTTAAGTGTCAGACCTCAAAGAGTCATAACTCTACACAATAATGCAAGGAACTTTAAGGTACTCCCTTACATTAATTAATTCCTTACTTGCTATGCTATGCTGACTGCCTTCTATCAATGAATCTTTGAAAAAGATTTGAAGATTAAAAAATTGAGACCGGGTCAGTTGCCACACTGAAAATAAAAGAACAGGTTATAGGGAAAAAAAATCAGATCTGGCAAAATGAAACTGATTTATGGCATAGCTAAAGACCATAAAAATTGCTTTAGGAACAGTAAAATGGTGACATTAATTAAGCCAAGTGCCTGATTTCATGCAGCTCTTCCTGAAAGGTCATAATATAGTTCAATAGCTGTAGCATAAATGATGAAAAAAATATGCTACGGCTTTAAATGTGGCAGCATAGCAGCTCTCACAGAATTAGCTTCTGGGTATCCAAGCCCTGTAGCCTTATGTACAAGAATTGTGACCAGCAATTATTTTATGTTTCTCATATATAAGGCTATTAGACCCATGCTGCAAATCTGTCATATAGGACTGAGAGAGAGAAAATCTCACTTTGCTGACACTTGCAACTTGTCCAGATTTTTACAGCTGAGATTGAATGGATTTATAGGGCTGCCTAACTGTTAGATGTCTCAAGGAAGTATACAAGGAAAATTTAAAATTCAGTATAACAATAAAAGAAGAACCCAAGCATCAAAGAGAGAGCTAGATCTTTGTGGTGTTCCTAAAGGACTGTATTGTTGGAATCTTGTTCCAAAGGGTAGGAATGACATCATAGGTACATTTCTCAACTCCCATAGGAGGACAGCCCCTTCATTCAGGGGACTGTGGCAACATATTGACCCTGTCATATCTTATAGGATGACCAGAGACAATTGGAGAGAGGAAGTGCTGCAAATAATCAGGCTTAAGGCACAAAAGGCGTTAAAGGTGACCATCAATACCTTGAACTATACTTGGGAACCAGCTGTCCTCCAGTGCAGCTCATATGTACAAGTGTCACATTACCAACCTTCAAAACAGGCAAGATTAAGAGGCGGGAGTAGCAGAAGTGTCAGGAATCTCTTTATTGTTTTAGGTATAATAATGAAATCTTGAATGCCTGTCAGACTTTCTTTCTCATGCCATCTTTCCCAGGATTAAATTATATTTTTGGAAACACACACACACACACACCCTTAACAATTTGTTCATCCCTTCCCCATTTTTAGGGCCAAGTATATATCCCATCACATTCATTAACATACCAATATGTACCCATAACTACTCATATTCGTCACATTCTGAGCTATTTGTCACTTCCAAGATAGATCCACATGGAGTGCATTGTTACAGTCTAAACAACAGATTACGGAGTCAGAGGTGTTCCCCAATCCAGAAAAATGTGCAATTGATGCAAAAGGGCCCTTTTAGTCATGGCTTCCACCTGCTCATCGAGCAAGAGTTGTAAATCTAGGAGAAACTCCAAATTGTGCACCAGCTCTGTCTGAGAAACTGATCCATCGAAAACTAAACCTGAACAAACCCTGTCATCTGAACCTGTGTTTGGTTTGTGGTTGCTACTAGAATGGTTTTTGTTTATAATAGAGTTTTTTAAGACTTAGTCATATTTGTGGTGATGTCACAGTAGTCTGCTTAACTTTGCCGTCCTCAAGGATTATCTGACTCCACTGGGATTATTCACCCTCCCCATGATCTAGTGGCTAATTCTTAAGAAAAGTGGAGTAGCATTCATTCATTATCAGCAAACCCAGCCTCCTATCCCAGAAGTGGGTGAGTTGCCATTGTTCAGTGATGAGAAAACTACTTTGGCAGCCAAGAGTATTATGTGTGTGTGTTTACCAAATATTAATTTAATAATGGAAAATCTGGAAATCTGATGTACTCTTAAAGAAGCCATAGACTTTAACTAAGCTAGGATCCCATTTTTGGTGTTCCTGAAAATAATGCTGCCAGAAGACAATTCTAAGTATGTTCAAAAAAATCAGAAGTATCATAGCATCATTTGGAATTTATATAGCATGTTTTATGAAGTACAGCTCCATATTTTAAAGCAAAATGTATTAGTTGAAAAGATACTACCAGATTCTTTTTGATTTATTTATTTTTTGCTGTGATAGACTAACACAACTCTCCTCCTTCAATGTCCAACTCCCTTTCCATGTTATCATTTATATCAGGGGTGTCAAATTCACATTGTTACGGTGGTGTCACATGACATATCAGGACTTTTTTCCCCCTTCGCTAAACTGGGTGTGGACGTGGCCACATCCGGCCCATGGGCCAGGAGTTTGACAGCCCTGATTTATATGGTGAGGGGATCAATTTATTTTCATGTGTCTTTCACTTAAAGGTGCAGACATCTAATATCCTTGTATTGGAAATAAGATGCAGATGCAATATGGCTATGATTTGGAAGAAGAAAACCATTGTACTGGTTAAAGTGCTGGACTAGAAACCAGGAGATTGTGAGTTCTAGGCCTGTCTTATGCATGAAAATCAGCTGGTCCAGTTACTGTCTCTCAGCCTAACCCATATAAACAGGATTGTTGTGAAGAAAATTGGTAGGAGTCTTAGGTATGTTTGCTGCCTTGAGTTGACCACTTTTTTTATTAAAAAAGGGATAATAATAATAATAAATTAGGCACTACATTAACCTTTCACATCTCCTTTACACTGACAATCTGAAGCTTTGTGGAAAAACATCCTCTGAAATAGAATTGCTGCTCAACACTGTCCATATATATGGTACATGTGTTCACTCCATTGCAATATCTTAGCTGTAAAATACTGCTTGCAATGGAGTGGACAAATGTGCCAACCTCTTCACCAACTGTTCTGACCCAGGCTTCATCAAATGTACTGAAACACAAACTTGTTTCAAAAGCAAAACCTAATTTAATGCAACGCTGGGAATTACTTTCATTTCCAGCCAGAACTCATTATAGACAGTTCCCCAAGATAACCCCACGCTTGTCAGTGCTGGGGAATGCTGCCAAAAACAGAAGTCTTCAAAGTAATTATAACAGAACCCACCCAAAGTATCAGAAAAAACCGACCAGAGCATGCAGAGTTTCACAAAGGACTCGGAATCTAATTGAACTGCTTTACTTCCTGCAAAGCTTTCGTCATTGAGGTCTGACTTTTATCCCTTATGGGAGGGGCAATCACCTCCCAGCCTTACTCCTGAGTCACCCCTTCTACTTCAGCTGCTCTTGCCTTCTAGCAGTTCTGCGCACATGCGCACTGGGAACAGGCTCCCCTGTTTCCTCTGCTTCACTACTGCCAGAATCTAAAGACTCCGAAGGCAGCACCCAATTCCCAGATGGTCCTGGCCCCATCCCTGCATCGGATGCAGGACCCTCGTCCAAGTCCAGACTCCCTGACTGGTCCCCTTTCTTCCTCACTATACGACTCCGCTGCCGGAGAACCACAACACCAACTGACAAATAGTGAAAACAGAGGGAATCAAGATGGTCTATGGAAAAAAACATCAAGCGTATGGACAACATCAAGCACACTGAAGTCAAGAAGTAAGTTAGAAGTGCATACACCATGAGAGTGAAAACGTTTGTCCAAACTCAGTGGTAGAAATACCATCAATGTGATTAATACCTGGACAACTCCAGACATTACAGCTGGAATAGAGAATTGGACTCCGCAGAATCAAAAGCCCTGGATAGGAAGACTAGAAAAATAATGACAATGAATAATGCCCTTCATCTAGACAGTGAAGTTGACATACACAACTTACCAAGGAGCATGGGGATAATGTGGAATGTTGTAAGTACAAAAGCAAAATCACTATCAGTCAATTGAAAAAGGCAACTTTACTTGGAACAGCTTATTTCCTCTGATATATTTTAACACCATCAAACAACGTCTGCCCATCCAAGATCCTTGGGAAGGACTCAGTAGGTGAATAAAAATGCCAAAATCAGCCTTAAATATTAGGCTGACTGCAACCACACATAATAAAGAAGTTTTGCCCTAATATTTCAGTGAAGACTTGCAAGTGGAAGATTCTTCTCCAACGCATTCCCTGTTGGACTTTGCCAGAACAAAGGGAGATAAATCAGAAAACAGTTGAAACCATTTCAGTGTTTTATGGACATTTTTTATATTGTCTTTGAAGATTTGTTTTCTGGTATATTTACCTAGTAACATTTTTCTACAAAATGCAGTTGCAACAACAGCCTTTGCAGAACATAAGATCCAGGTCCTGTTAGACCAAACAGTCTTGGCTGGAGATGTTAAAAGCTGGGGTCTGATATGTATGGAGAACACCTGATTTGGGAAGTCTAGTTTAACTCTTAAGAAAAGCTACTTCTGCTGAAAGTTTTAACCCATTTTGGTTATTTCCCGGCCCAGAATTGCTGGAAGGTGTGAACTGAACTGACTGATTTTATTTTGCTAGCTTTTATTCTCTTTATGGGGAGATTGGTCTAAAATCACATGTTTTCCTTCCTTTCTTGTTTCTTTTATAACTAATAGAAATAGATCAGTAGTACTGTAATGCATGCAGATATTTAAATCTGGTTAAGCGCCTGATAACAGTACCTAAAAACTCCACTTATGCATGGGAATGCTCCAACGTTTTTATACCCAAAGCTCTTTCTGTCTTACCATTTATTTTGTATAACTAAGCTCTACCCTAATTTTTGCACAGCTTTCTCCCAAACACCCTACTTTCAATATAACTTTGCTGAAAACAGGGCTAGCTGATTCCATTTACTGATGCTGTTCTCTGCTGGCAGATTGTGATAAAATTCTTGCCATTGTATCTTTAGAAATTAAGTAGTACTTAAAAGGCAAACCCAATGCCCACATTGTGTGACAGGTGCTAGGAAAGCTGCAACCTGCCTGTGGATCTAACACAATTGTACCAAGAGCTGCTTTAATCATGTGTTCTGATATTAAAAGCAGATCCAGCATTTTTAAAGCCATGGTTCCCTGCAGTGTGTGACCTATATTTGAGGAGCTATTTTTCAATTTTAACTCTTTAAAACCATGTTATCAGGTTTGCCTGTTGTGTATCGTGCCCTTTTTGAGCAATTTTAGACCTCATTTCTTAGGTACCTATTTAATGCACTGTTGGGCTAGTAGGCAAATCGCCCACCTACTTAGCAGCTTCATCTATTATTGATAACCAGTTGGAAACATGTTGTTTTGCATTTGAGACTGTTATTCCTCCCCACTGTGTTTCCTTAAACATCCTTGATTGCACTAAGCTAACTTATCTCCTATAAATACAGGCCAAGAAGAGACTCATGTTCTGAAGTGTGTACATGTTGATGGATCAAACAGCCGTGTGCTGTGCTATCACATACACCAGGCCAAAAATAAAACATTTTTTAAAAAAATTGTTTGTGCTACTTTTTCCAGTGAATACTTTTTAAAACATTGTAAAAGATTTTTAACCTTTTAAATGTTGCCCCCCCCAATTACCTTCCTGTCTGAGTGTTGGGTGGTAGAGATGTTTCACAAAGGGAAAAAGCATATCTGTTGGCAAACATAGATACACACAGTATTAGAACATTTAGAGAAAAATGCATTTTCATGAACATACCAATTTACTTTATTTAGGATAAGAAAGCCTTCTATATCAGAGACAGAGATCTTCAATTAATGTTGTATCACTTTGGCAAAAGACAGTCAATGTACTTCAGGAAACTGAAGGATATGTTTAAGTGACCATAATTTTACTTTGTTTTTGAGTACAGTATGGCTGGATCATATTATTGGTGTGGTAACATTCCAAGTTACATTGTGGGAAAATAAAAGATGGGTATTTCTTTTTCTTAACTCATTTAATATTAATCAATTTCATGTAGTGGTTTAAACTTTAAAGGCACTGGATTAAAAGCCAGCTGGTGACTTTGGACCAGTCATTCTTTCTGAGCTCTAGGAAGAAGGCAGGGTTAATCACTTATAAAAGTATTGTCAAAAAAAATGTAGGGACTTTGTAAATAGTCATCAGGAGTTTTAAGGCCCCCTCTCCTCATAAAAGTTAGTATGAGCAGCACCTAATAACTTTCATGCCATGCTGGCTTCATATTGTTTGAATCTTCAAGCATTATTGAAACAGTAGGTTATGTCTAGTGGTTAAGGCACCAGGCTAGAAACCAGGAGACTGTGAGTTTTAGTCCCACCTTAGCCAGGAAAAACAGCTGAGTGATCTGGGCCCAGCCATGCGCTCTCAGCTTTACTTACCTCACAGGGTTCTTGTGGAAAAAATAGGAGGTAGGAAGTAGATATGTTTGCTGCCTTGAGTTATTTGTAAAATCAATCAATCAATCAATCAATCCAGTTAAAGAGAAGTAAAAATCCTCATTAAGGATTTTTTGTGTGGCACTGTTGAATCTCAGATGAAACTACCTCATCTGAGAGTAGATTAGATTAAGTTCAAATCTAAGCAGCAGCATCCACAGAATCCATGTTATCATCAGGATCAGAAAGCAACATCATGACATAAGCTCCACCTCTTTTGTACCTACCTGTGATGCACTAATGGCAGGACACTGCTTTCTTCATCCTTCGCCTCAGGGATCCTGCTGTTCAAGAAGGCCTTTTCTTCAGTGACCCCAGAAATTGTGGAAGAGAGGTTCAGATCTTTCTTTTTTTTCCCAGTTAGTAATAGTTTTTAAATTGTTCCGTTTAAAAGACCCTTTGAATTAGGGTGGAATTAAGTGTCTTTAACTGGATTTTCTGGTGTCCCAAGTTGTTAATCATATATTTTTTAAATGAAAATACTTTCACTGTATTTTTGCCCATTTTGTGATTATGGAGTCTGGTTCTTTTATGTTTTCAGATGTTGGATGGCACCATAGTAGCAAAAATATTACAAGTCATAGGACAATTTCTTCAAGAGCTGTTATTTCTTCAATATTTTCCACCCTTCCTCCAAAAAAAGAACTGGTATAAAGTCTTTCTTTCATTTTGGTGAAAGTACTAAAGAAAGTGCTGAATAAGAGTTCCCAGGAATATTTTCCCCTGAAATAAAGTATTGGTATTTACATTAATGACATATTCACCCCACCCGTTTGTCCTTTCCTCTGGGTTCAACTTGCTGATAGGAAATATGTTTTCACTTATTTTTTTTCACCCTCAATGTTTTTATTCTGCTGTTCCTTTTACATTGTATGATGCTGATTTAATATTGCTGTGTGTTTTTGCAGCCTTTTTTATAATTTATTTCTGCTTTCTATGCTTTTAGTTATTCTGCATAGACAGGCTAGAAATACCGTAGCTGAATAAATAAATACCAATTGTACTTCAGAGACCAAAGGAAGATAATTTGCTTCTTGGGCATGTCCCAAGCATGCCAAACTTCAAAATCTGTTTTTGCCTCTATTATTTTTTTCTCCCATATTTTAGTATGAGAAGAACTTACTCAGAAGTATCATTGGCTGTCATGGGATTTTTAACTAAGACACCTGAGTCTTCCTCCCTTCTTAAGGGTTCTGGAGCCTTAACTGCTACAAATAGGATGATATCAAATTTGTTTAAAACCAGGGGTGTGAAACTGAAGGCCCACAGGCTGGATGCGTCACATGTAGGCCACGGCCAACCCAGCTCCGCAAAGGGGAAAAAAAATCACAGTGTCATGTGACGGCAATGTGATGCCGCGAGTTTGACACCCATGGTTTAAACCAGGGGTCCCCAACCACCGGTCCGTGGACCGGTACCGTCCGCGGAACAAGTCCTACAGGGCCGCTGGCTTGCTGGGCGCCGCCATCTTTTTGATGAAAAAGTGCTTCCGGTGAGCTTTTCCGGTGAAAGCTCACGGAAGCATGTTTTCATCAAAAAAGATGGTAGCTAGCGCTTCGTGAGCTTTTCCGGTAGAAAGCCATTTCTACCCGGAAAAGCTCATCGAAGCGCAGGTGCCGCATCTTTTGATGAAAAGTGCTTCTGGTGAGGTCACCGGAAGCACTTTTTCATCAAAAAGATGGCGGCCCAGCTGATGCCGGTACCGGGCCGTGGCGCCCAGCTGATGCCGGTACCGGGCGCGCGACGTAAAAAGGTTGGGGATCACTGGTTTAAACTATTCCACAGTCTTGCAAATCTTGAATGTAAAACTGCTACAAATAAGTTTGAGGTTTGGAAGCTGTAGCCTCTTGATGCAGAACCTAATTCATTTACACACACACACACACCCAAAAATACAAGTTTAAAAACCCATCAGCCAGAGAGGGAGGAGAAAAGAGACAGTCTCTGTGGGCTTGAGAAGGGGGGAAAAAGCGAGCACAGATGGTGCAGAGAAGAAATGGTAAAAGTTAGATGGCTAATCAGGTAGATGAGGTAGAATTAAAGTGATGGAAAGTGTCAAAAACCACAAAAAGAAAAACATTGTGCAAGAAGACATGTACAGGGCTGTGATTTATGTAACACATTTCTGGGAATAAAGCATTTAGGACTTTTTTTTTCTTTTACTGAAATGAAAATAGGGATAGTTCCCTTCTTATACAGCTCTCTTTTAGAAGGGATCATGGCACACATCTCCCTTCACGGTCCTATAAATTCTCTCTCATCCCTATGTTACCCTGACTGTCACAGGCCAAGAAGACAAAGGAATTGGCTTGAGGGCACTGAGTCATGATGTCATCCCTGAAATGACACAAATCCTGGCGATTTCTCTTTAAACAGCGTGGCTTATAAGGTAAATTGTCTAAGCAAGACTCAAGGTTTGAATGTCAACTGGCAGAATAGGTGGGTGTGTTTTATCTGGGATGTAAAAGAAAATAAGAATATGTACAAAAAGGTGAAAGGGATCAGAGCGTAATTAATAAGACAGCATTTCCTCCTTGTTTTGCTGATCATTGTGCGCTGGAAGTGGGAGGACTTTTACAGCATCATTCTCCAGGGGAGGGGGGTAGAATATCCTAATGTTGCAACAGTAATTTGCATTGCCCTTTTAATCCTGCTACTTGGATGACTGTCAAAAAACAACAACGCTCCAGATACAGCCAATTCATGCACTAGCCAAATTCTTCTTGGTGAGATGATGGAATTAGAAACCCCAGACTTTCCATCCTAACCCATGCTATAAAAATTCATATTAAAATTACAACATTGTGAAAATTCTGCTTATTTTTGTCGACATGGTCAATTTAAGGCAAGAAAACCATAGAAACCCACAGGGAAAAAAATGGGAAATAATGTTAAAAAAAGAATACAAGGCTTGGTAAGTAAGGAACTGACCCAGTAAGACCTCTTTCGCTTACGCCTAACCATGGCACAATATGTTCATACCTTATGACAGTGGTGGCTAAACTTTTCGGGCTCCTCCAAAAATTGTGTGCGTACTTGCACGCTCGCGCTCGTGTGCCAGCACCCAGAAGGCAATGCGCCCCCCCCCATGCCCCCTACGCAGGCGTGTGTAATCCCACCTCCACCCCCTGCCACCCCCTTACCTGCACTGCACCTCACAGCTGATTTTCGGCTTGAGGCCTTTTTCGGCCTCCCAGAGGCTTGAGGAAGGCTTCTGCAGGCTTTGCAGGCCAAAAACTAGCCCCGTTTCATCACTTCCGGTATTTTCAGTAAAACAGGAAGTGATGCAACGGGGCTGGTTTTCGGCCTGCAGAAGCCTTCCTCAAGCCTTTGGGAGGCCGAAAATCAGCTGTGAGGCACGCACATGCGCAGTGAGGTAAGTTTGCCTGCAGCTCATGTGCCGGCACAAATTGATCTGCGTGCCACCTGTGGCACGCGTACCATAGGTTCGCCATTATGGCCTTATGATGTTTTCATTGATTTTCTTATCATATCTTGTGATGTTGTTTCATTGATTTTCAGATGCCCAAGGCAGCCTTAAGTTTTTATTAGCTAGACATCTGTGACAGTAGTGTTTTTCCTTTTACAGGTTAGTCCTCAACTAATGACCACAGAATTTCCAGTGCTAAACAAGATAGTTAAGTGAGTTCCACCCAGTTTTATTATCTTTTTTTTTTTTTTTTGCCATGGTTGTTAATGGAATCACTGGAGTTAAGTGAATCCCTTGATTGTTAAGTGAATCTGGCTTTCCCCATTGACTTTGTCAAAAGCCAGCTGGGAAGGTCGTAAATGGTGATGACATGACCCCAGGAGGCTGCAACCATTGTAAATACATATTGGTTGGTGAGCTCTTCACTCTTGCTAATGTGACCATGGGGTGCTGTGATGGTCCTAAGCGTAAGGACCAACTATAAGTCACTTTTATCAGTGTCACTGTAAACCATTACTAAAGTAATGGTTGTCAAGTCAAAGACTATATTCCTGCACAGCTTTTGCCATTGTTATACTCTGATGGACTCCACCTACTGCTCTGTTGGTGGCATCGTCCCAACGAAGAGGTAGAAGCAGCCAAGAACTTATTGGTCCCTTGAGATTAACATAGATCAGAGGTCTCCAAACTTGGCAACTTTAAGACTTGTGGACTTCAACTCCCAACAGCCAGCTGGAGAATTCGGGGAGTTGAAGTCCACAAGAAAGTTGCCAAGTTTGGGGACCCCTGACATAGATAGATCTTTCCAGTCCCTGGACACTGATTTCCTGGACCATACTGCTTTTGACAGCTGAGGAGTCCAACTCTCAAACCAGTCTTTCCTCCTGAACCTTACTTCTAAGCCACATTCTGTCGTAGAAGCCTGCTTCTGAATTAGAGCAACCCAAATAGCAATTGAACAGATGTGTGGACTGCACCCAAACAGGAGTCACTGCACCAGGGGTGGTATTCAGCCGGTTCTGTCCGGTTCTCCTGAACCGGTAGCAGAAAGTTTGAGTAGTCTAGAGAACCGGCCCCATCTCTTCTCTGCCACCCAAGTCCCGGCTGATCGGCTGGGTCTTCTTTTGTTGCCCTGCACAGGAGAACGGAGCTGGAAAGCAGGTTAGTGGGGTGAGGACGGAATGGGGATTTTGCAGTATCCTTCCCCTGCCACGTCCACCAAGCCATGCCGACAATACCAGTAGTAAAAAAAATGTGAACCCCACCACTGCACTCCACCCAAAACAACAGAGAGACACTCGTCTGACTGTAGATTGCCTGTTATTCAGGCTTTTTTGTAGAACAGATTTAATGCTCTTTTGGAAAGACTGATCAACAATAGAAATGGGAAGGTTGTTGTATTTCAGGTCCTAATACTGGTATAGGTAAGGAGATGTCCAGGTCCTAGCTGTAAAGCATAGAGTCTTCACTTATTGCCAATTACATGTCAGTTGGGTTCCTTTTTCAGTGCATCCATGGCCATAGCCAGGAATGAATTCTGAGAGCGGACTAAAGCCATTGTTTAGCCATTTATCAAAACTCACTGCTTTCTCACCCCTCACCCCTTGTGATGATCAATGGAACACAAACCTAAAATAATCCACTGGTCTCTTTCCTCAATGCATCCTTCACTCTATTAGAATAGAATAGAATAGAATAGAATAGAATAGAATAGAATAGAATAGAATAGAATAGAATAGAATAGAACAGAACAGAATAGAATAGAATAGAATAGAATAGAATAGAATAGAATAGAATACTTTATTGGCCAAGTGTGATTGGACACACAAGGAATTTGTCTTAATTCATCAAGAGTCAAGAATCATAAGGTACAACACTTAATGATAGTTATAGGGTACGATAAGCAATCAAATCATACTGGGAAACAGTCAATAAAAATATTGTAAGAATACAAGCAACAAGGTTACAGATATACAGTCATAAGTGGGAGGAGATAGGTGAAAGGAAGGATGGGAGGATCAATAGTAATAGTAGTGCAGACTTAGTAAATAGTTTGTCAGTGTTGAGAGAATTATTTGTTTAGCAGAGTGATGGCATTTGAGAAAAAAACTCCTTGTGTCTAGTTGTTCTGGTGTGCAGTGCTCTATAGCGTCGTTTTGAGGGAAGGAGTTGAAACAGTTTATGTCCGGGATGCGGGGGTAAGTAAAGACAGACCCCTTAATGGCAATCATTGTACAGGCATGATGACACTCAGCAGTGATGCTTGCATCCAAGGGAAACAGACACTGTGACAAATGTGAGTTCTGACTAATCTTGTTTGGGAAACATAAATGGTGTTGGGAGTCAGATTCAGGAGAGCATTTTCTTCTTAAAGTTGCAGCTGATCTGTCTGAAAATGCAAGCGTGATATAACTTTAGCTGTTTGATGTGATTGCTTAAGACGAAGGTGATATTTTATTTATTTTCTAAGGCTTGCTGGCCTGTTTGTCAATACTAGCTACCAGGGCAAAGCAGAATAACAGAATTGGAAGGAACCTCAGAGTTCTTCTGGTCCAATTTCCTGCTCAAGCAGGAGACCTTACATGTGGTAGAGAATGTTGGACTTTATCAGTTAGTTGGTAACTGAAGATGTAGTTCTGCTATCACCAGGCAGAATCGTTTAGGTCCAGCATCCACACATATTTATTACAGATCTGGATCCTCAAAACTTAGAAAACTTATAGAATCCCATGATGAAACAGTGAAAATGGAACAATGGATGTTCAGTCAATAAGTGGTTGTGCCTCTGTTTTCTGTTTTCGGAATATATTACATGGGTCACCCTAGGGATCTCAGAAATTAAATTTTCTGGGATCGAATCTGGAAGTAGAGCAGATTTGCTTCTGAAGCTGGCAGCTACTGTTTCAGCGTTTCCCGCCAGCTTCAGTTACGGTCCATTTGACTGATTGAAAACAAAGGAGCACGCTCCAGCCTCATGTCTCCGGGTGAAATAATCCTTCTGCTCTATCAATTCACTGTGGTATGTGGAAGGAGATTGCTAAAGTAGAAATTAGAATTACAAATGAAGCTATAAAAATGTCTTAAGCTCTTTTTTTTCTAAAGAAATCCTCCTGATGTTAAATCCTGATTATAATTGCACAAGAGTAATGCTTTCCATCCAATGTTTTTCAGAAATAGGATTATATGCAAGGATCATATGTCCACTAAGATGAAGTTGGAACCTCCAAATTTAATCTAAATCATGGGGAAAAACTGTTTAAGGACCGGGATTTTAACTTGCTCTTCTTGGAATTTCAAGTAGCCTGTGATAAAAACATTTTATTATTTATTAAGTTTCCATATATTCTGAAACATGACTGGAATTTGACCTTTGGGTTGTTTCTTTTTCATTTTTCCCTCTTGCCAGTTCAATAAAACTCTGGTTCTTCCCTACCCCCATTTATTAAGTTCTCCACTGATTTCATCTTTTAAAAAACAAAATGGTTGGTAGATTGAAAAAGCACACAGCACTCTTCTCCCAACTGCTTAAAGTCCACCAAAGACCACCAGGAGGGAATATAGAGCTACACTGTTAAAAGGAGTAGACAGGTATGGAAGAGTGGCAGGATTCAATTTTTTTACTACCTGTTCTGTGGGCATGGCTTGTTGGGCGTGGCAGGGGAAGGATACTGTAAAATCTCCAGTCAGAGGTGGTATTTGCTTGTTCTCTGAACTACTCAAAATTTCTGCTACCGGTTCTCCAGAACTGGTCAGAACCTGCTGTATACCACCTCTGGTATGGAAGTTAAAATTTCTGTAAATTTTAAGGAGTCTATGATGGCATCATCTGTTCTGCATGATCTCAGGAAAAAATTAGAAGTAGCAGATAGTTGCATTGTCTGCATACATGCCTACCCTGAAATACTCTTTTTGCTTTTGAATCTAAGGTGTTGTGTGACTCTGTGGAGCAAATTCAAAAGCTGAATCAAAAGCTGCTGCTTTTTCCATTTTCAAGGAACCCGAAGACATAGACACTACTGCTAATGTTTGCCCATAAATCTCAGTGGTATAAGTCCATTTCTACAACTGCCCTTTTGTCATGCTGCCTGCTAATATCAGCTGGGATTGGCGTGCAATTCATCTTGAAGGGACCAGGAGGTGTGGCTTCTGTCTCTACATCTTCTGTCTGGTTCCTCCAGGATCTGAACACTCCCAATCCTGCTGTCCTTCAAGAGAGACTTAAAGTGAGTTAGGACATTATATGAACTGATCATTAAGAATGTAGCATTGGTGATTGATGTAGTCCCTTCCACTGGCCCGATCATTTTTATTTTACTTGATGTCAGTAAATTGTTTATTGTTTACTTGCTGACTATTTATTGTTTGGTATAGTTACCAAAGATTTTGTGGTCACAAAAATTGAAATAGTAAATAAGTAACAGTGAAAACAATGGCTAAAATTGAAAAGCCAAGAGGATGGTTTTGTCAATGTCAAGAAGAATCCTGTAATCATATATAAAGTATTTAAAGACAGGAAGGCAGATAAAATCAAGAAATATAGGGATAGATTAAGAGGAAAAGCAGGGAGGAGAAATTTCAGAACTGACAGAGACAGCTTTGGTTTAATGATTCCAGCCCAAGGAAAGAAACTGGGTAAGAGGAATTTTAAATGAAGCTGCTATCTTCTTTGAAAAGAGCAGTTGAATAATTGAGAGTATGCAGATTCACAAAGGAAGAAAGAATTCTGTGTATCTTGGTGGGATATTGATAAAGGCTTCCCATCAACTAGTTTGTTAACGGATGGTAGGTCAGTCAAGAAAGAAAATTGTTTTTCTTAAAGATGTTTTCCAGGTGCAACTTACTATCAGAGTTAAGATGGATAGATGGCAGGCCCTATGTAGCATTCCATGGATGTTCATAGTCCTCCTGCGCAGTGGTGGGATTCAAATTTTTTTTTACTACTGGTTCAGTCGGTGTGGCTTAGTGGGCAGGGAAGGATACTGTAAAATCTCCAGTCAGAGGTGGTATTTGCCGGTTCTCTGAACTACTCAAAACTTCCGCTACTGGTTCTCCAGAACTGATCAGAACCTGCTGAATACCACCTCTGCTCCTGCAACTTCCAATTTTGCTGACTACTCTTTCTAGACACTTCAAGTGCTGACATGGCTGCTGGTTATGTGAAATTCCCTGTTTCTATAAGTCCCACGATTCTACCAGTTCGCACCTATCCGCTAGAACCGGTTGTTAACATTCTGAGCAGTTTGGAGAACTGGTTGTTAGAAGAAATTACTGGCCTAATCCTGTAAGAAAGGCAGGAAGGAAAGATTCTGATGTTGCTTACAGAAACTGCCTCTCCACTAACTCTTATTACATTCTTGGCAGGACTAGACTTCCTGTCTCAGGAACGTCTCTGGAGTTTTTACCCCCTCCTTTGCTGGTACTTTGCTTATGTGGAGTGACCATTCAAAGTTACAGTGGTACTGAAAAAAGTGACTTATGACCATTTTTCACACACTTACAACTGTTGCACACTTACGACTGTTCCACAGTCATGAGAGGCCAGGCAAGGGGGATGTGTGCCTCGATGTGAGTGATATTGAGTTGGCCACGCCCAGCCAATAACATGACCACCAAGCCATGTCCACCCAGTCACATGACCACCAAGCCACACCCAACACCTAAGCCACACCCACAGAACCGGTTGTTAAAAAATTTGAATCCCACCCCTGACGATCACAGCAATACAGAAACCAAATCATTTGATGCTAGGCTCTGAGTGGGCTCTGTGGTGAGAGAACAGAGGTTTTCATGAAACTGGAACCTTCCCAAGATCCACCCACCCCAGAGCCTTCTCAGAACAGAAGACAAAGTATCTGCTATGACTTCTTCACTACGAAATCTCGACGGTGACCAGACCTACCCACCAGTTGCACACCAGCAATAGGTCAAATAAAGCATATGAGGGAAGGAAGAGATTTTAACCATGTGACGTCAACAATCTCAATGGCATTAAGAAAACAAGGGGAAGAACAGTTATCTGAAGCACCCCTAAAAGTATTAGCTCTAATTTATTGTAAAGTTACATTAACAGAACTTTACAAGTCTGAAAGTACATCTCTCTCCACCTCCCCTCACTCACATTTACAGTCCCAGAAACTAGGAAGGGTCCCTACTTTGACATTTGCCACGCCCCCCATTCTTTTTGCAGACTTAGCTGCTGCTTCTCTGACAGCTTTTTGGCTAGTCGGCAGCTCTTTCTCTTGGCTCCCAAGGCCATCCCCCCATATCATTACATGATCCTTTGACCTCCATTAAGTATCACATGCAACTCTAGAGCAGTGGTCCCCAACCTTTCCGGCTTTGTGGACTGGCAGAGGGGAGAGGGGATGGTTCCGCATGAGTGGGAAACGAGCAGCATGCACACGCAGTTCCATTTGTGAGTGTGGTGGGCATGTTCGCCAGCCGCTTGTGCAATTGAAGCTGTGTGCTTATAAGGGCTTGCCTCTCATGCAAGTAGAGCTGTGGTTGTGTGCTAGCCTGCCACTTCTGTAGCCTGGTTCCCAATGGGCCATGGCCCAATAGTGGGCCATGGCCCAGGTGTTGGGGACCCCTGCTCTAGAAACAAAAAAAATTGTCAGGCACAGAGATTCTGTGATCTTACTTTTAGCCCCATCCCATAATTTTTTTGATGAAGGTCCTTGGTGCTTTCTGAGCTTAGATGTTTTCTTGCTGATGTTTCATTATCCAGACTTAGTAACATTATCAGTGCTAGTGAATTTTGTAAAAATTACTTTTTCATAAATACATTCCTGGTTGCTTTTTTCAAGCATTGTGCTTTCCTGCTCTGATAATTCCTGAAATTTCTGCTTAGCTATCTGTTCCTTTAGGATAGAGCTGTTCATTTCCATTTTATTAAATATAATTGAGTGAATGATCACTGATTAAAGTATTTATTAAATAAAGGATAGGAAGCATCAAAACAGGGTCTCGGGTGATTAATGCAGATGTTCTACCTTACAGTCTCTTGAATTTAAGTCCACCTTACTCTCTTCCTATCTTTTCCATGGTAAAATGAAAAATCACCCTATATTTCCCACAGTCGGTACTAAGTATTAGTTGCCTATTTACATTCTCAATATTTCTCACTTGGAAAAAAAATCTATCCCTTAATAAAATTATTTTCATTTTCATAGTATCTGGAACTTCTAAGAGATTTTCTATCCTTTTATTCTTATTTGGGCCAGTCACTACATTTCAACATATAATTTCTTTGAATGGTAATTGTGAAGATAATTTTTAATGAAGAAGATGGAATAAAAACATAATGCTACATATTGTCTCCAGAACGCCTGTATTTTTCAAGTGTGGTACTCTACACTCATGTCGCCAAGGAAGCAGATGAAATGGAAAATAAGGAGATTTGTGGTGTTCACGTGAAGCTCTGGTGGCTCAGCTGGGCTATTTTTACTTCATCTTATGCTTGACTAAACTGGATAGCTAG
The DNA here is from genome assembly GCF_049901735.1 of Notechis scutatus. NCBI lineage: Eukaryota > Metazoa > Chordata > Lepidosauria > Squamata > Elapidae > Notechis > Notechis scutatus. The sequence continues at coordinate 103,115,810 of NC_142011.1, read as the reverse complement.
TAAAGTTAGATAGCTCCCTTGCCACCTCATTTGCTCCTCTGATTGTTCTCTCCAGAGCAACATCTAGTCTTTATAGAATGTGTTACCTGCTTCAGCAGATGTAGCAACTGTCCTGCCTAACGAGGTTTTATAGAGAGTAAGCTAAGCAAACAGGGGACCGTCTGTTACTCTGGGCTTCGTGGCTCAGATGTAGGCTATATCATTACAGTCCATTGCCATTCACCAACTGTTCTGTAAGTTAGATGGTGCTTTCTTTTCAAGTGAAAGAGTGGAAGTTCTGCCCCAACCTCCTTCAAGCACATGGCTTTCCAACTTTCTACTTATGGGGAAAACCTTTTCACAGTCCAGGCAAAGACAGATCTCTTATTTAAAGGTTAGTCACAGGTGAGTCTTCCTACCTGGCAAGTTCAGCTTTGAGATGGACACATGGATGGAATGACTGACTCTTCTCCCTGTGAATTTGTTACCATCTGTTATTCATCCATTGTAGTCAAACCAAAAAGCCAACATAAACACTTACATGTTTGTGGCTTGGGGATTCAGATGGAGATAATGAGTCACAAAGGATATATTACAAAAGCATATCTCCCCAATCAGTTTTTCTCCCACTTAGGGGAAAGTTTCACCTTCCTGAAACTTCAAAACTGGAAGGGCTCAGAGTGCATTCTAAAGTAATGAAACTGCTTGTTCGGGAAATAATATTTCTAACTCTGCTACGTGTCCTACTTCACGCTACCACCTTCCAATAAATCTGCACATATGCTTCTCAAGAACTTAAGTCACATTCCAGTTCTAGAAGGGCACTGGCCAAGGATGTGAAACTTCACCTGTAAAAGGGTATTTTTACCGTAATATGACATGACAGACCAGTAAGCTTCAATTGAAGGGGGAAACTAGAAATGATAAATGTTTGCTAATAAAGTGTATTTAATTTTACAACCCCCCAAGTTTATGAACATTAAATAAAGTTTCAAGATCTCTCAGGGTTACAAAAATAGAGCAACAGTATAAGATTCACAAATCATTCTATGGCACAGTTTGCTCATTCCTGGCTTAATGAATATAGTGCCTGGGTAGAGAGGTACAAGTAGATGGCATATAAAAATATTTGTCATAAATAAAATGTTATGCTAAAGGTTGTCACAGCATCTCTCAGAGGTGCCAGAGAGATGTGACACCTGAAAAACATCTATTGATATCAGTCGCACTAGGTAGATTTGAACAAGAAATCAAAGCTAAAGATACTTTTATTGACATGGGCAATAATAACAACACCTTGCAAGCCTGATTGTATTAGCCATCTCTTTCTTCTCATAATCCAATGAATCAGGGAAGTGACTTTTACCAAATTTTATCTCATTGTTCTGGCCTTATTAAACATTTCAGCCTCTTTTGCCTATGTAATTGTCCCAGAATAAGGAGGGTGTTCTGACCCAGCTCCCCAAACACAACAAACCCGCTGAAGTTAACTCAAAGATTCCTTTATTAGGAGCCCCAGCAAAAAGTTTCTCTCTCACCATAGGTTAACAAGTCTGTCCAGCAGGGAGATCAGTGGTGGGATTCAAATTTTTTTACTACCAGTTCTGTGGGCGTGGCTTGGTGGGCGTGGCAGGGGAAGGATACTAAAATCTCCAGTCAAAGGTGTTCTCTGAATTATTCAAAAGTACCACTAACGGTTCTCCAGAACTGGCCAGAACCTGCTGAATACCACCTCAGAGGGAGATGAATAGTTGTCTGCCACGGGTGGGATCTGACCAGTATAACTACCAGTTCGGTGATTTACATTTTCCATGCGCATGCATGCTTTGCGTGCATGTGCACCTGATGCACACTGCGCACCTGCGCATGTGAAACATCATCAGTTTGCTGCCTAGACAGTTGAGCAGCGCTGTGCGCAGGTGCACAGCGTTTGAAAAAGAACTTTTTCCTGCTTTTTCAACCGCAGCTGAGGTTGAAAAAGCAGGAAATAAAGGTCAGGTAAGAGCCCGGGCAGGCGGGTGGGCCAAAACAGCAGCAGACATAGAACCGGTTCTATGTCTGCTGCTCTTCAGAGCTACTGGTTCTACAGAGTCAGACAGAACCGGTAGAATCCTACCCCTGGTCTGCCACATCTATTCATCTCCGCCCTCTGCCTTTTATCCCCAGAGCTAGGTTGGGGCTTCACTAGCAATGGTGGCTCTTCTTTCCCAAGGATCAACCCATGGATTTCCATTGCTCTCCTCTTCCTTCTGCACAACCATGCATCAGGCACCGGACCCAGCTGTTCCTCCTCTTCCTCATCAGCCACCTCCAGACCTGAGGGCTGATGACTCTCCATCTAAGCGCTGACAGAAGGCCAATGCTCCACCTCTGTCTCTCTGCCAGCTCCATTTCCTCTTCCCCCTCAGAGTTCTCAGGTTGCCTCAATGCTGACCCTGACTCCCACGCCACCTCCTTATCTGATTTGGCTGCGGGAGGGACCAGCAGCCAATCGGACACAACAGAGGGTCATCTTTTTTATTGTCTACAATCAATCCCTCCCCCCCCCGCAATTAAACAACAATGTGAGCTCTCCAATGGGATTGTATAAAATATTGAAGTTAAGAAGGTTGTTGAGGCCTCGTGTAATGTGATGATTTCACAATATTTTCCATTTAAATTGTGTGTGTCTGCTCTATCATACAAGACTAACTAATAGCTCAGGATGCCTGAAAAGTCTCTCAGTCCTTGCATGGGAGCTTTAAACCACGATTTACAAATTACAATGGCTGGATCCAGGCAATGCACCAAGGCAAAATCAAGCTAATTATATTGTGGTTTAGCGTGATGTGTAAACCCATCAAGTCTAAAAAACACTATTTTATATAATCTTCAATCAACCAGGCTGTGCTCTCTCTCTATATAGCATCCATTCTCAGCTAAACTTAGCCCTGCTTCTTTCTGCTTTTAAGTTTGCTTCTCTTCCTTAAATTCCTTCTACTTTCAGTCTTCTACCCCACATTTCTCTAGAGAAATATAACAGGCATGAAATAGAATTTGCTGACTCATTCTGGGAACCCAATCTTAAACCAAAGAAATATATTCCCCCTCCCCCCATCTTTACAATAAAAGTCAAATAACAATATTCCATTTTCATATTTACAAGACAATTCCACTGATGATGTCAAAGAGTTTTTTAATCATATAAAGCATACATTGTATGAGCCATTTTACTGATATATTAAGGAGATTACTCATAAAATAAGCACAAAAATAGCAAGCAGGAAGACATTTCAGATAGCAGCTGTACTCCCATCCTATTTCTAACTGTAGTATAGCTGCTTGTTAGTTTTGCAGTGAACAATTCGCTTGGTAGTTTTGGCAATCAACAAATGCATGCAAGAGAGAGGTGGAGACGTTCTGGAGAAGTCTGAGACGCTTCTCCTTCTCAAGAGCGTTAAATGAAAAAGAGGCACTTTTCCCCTTGCTTTCTTCATAACTGGCAGGGAAATTTAGAGGGCGGGGTGGGGGTGGGGAGGAAAATTATTCTATTCCTCCAACCTGAAAACACTTTAATGGAAGTGTCCTTTAAGAGACTTTGGAAGGGACCTTGGAGGTCTTCGCGGCCAACCTTCTCCTCAAGCAGCAAACCCTATGCCATTTCTGCAGTTCTGCCATTCCAGCAGTCAAGAAGCTAGAAACCTCCGTTTCTATCTGGACTACAAATTAGGGACTTCTTGTCTTTCACAACAAACATGAATTACAAGGTCCTACCTTTGCAACAGACTTGTAGTTTCTGTTGGCTTATTTGTAATGCTGCTCAGACAACCACTTTCATATTGTCGCCAGTGGGTCATCCTGTTTTTTTCTTAAATGGTGGTTTCAGCAATGAAATAAAGCAATATCTAGAACATTGTAGTCTATGCACAACTAACACATTAAAAGTTGTTTTTCCCCCAATCTGCATGGACAGCATTTACCTTTGCTCTATAAAAACAGATGAGGCAGACTAACAGCACCACTGTTAATAAACTGCTCAGTTTGTTCATTCTCATAGGCTTTACAAAGCCACAGGCTCACTCACTCAGTCTCTGCATGGACATAAGTGCATTGTTTGACTAATTGATGGATGGACTAACAAATTGAGTTAGCTGTCCATGTGAGACAGGTGTTTTGGCTAACCTGAGAACATAAGCAGTGCCATACTGGATCAGAATCCTGGTTCATCTGATGTAGCAATCTTTTCTCGCTGCGGCCAAACAACTGTACAAGGAAATGAACAGTGGCCAAACAATTGCACAAGGAAATGGACAGTGGCCAAACAACTGCACAAGGAGATGAAGGCAATCCACTGCCTTCAAGGTTAATAGCCACCGATTTCCATGAATTGGTCCAACCCATTTTTGAAGCCAATCAAACCTGAAAACTGGCCTATGACCATCAATTCACTTCAGTCTGTTCTGGCACACATTCCACAAAATCAAGGTTGGTAAAACTTTTTTGGCGCCAAGGGCAACAGATAGTGTCATGTAAAGAGGTGCATGTTGTAAGTTCATGCACTCACATAGAATAAGCATGGTGTACATGCAGACATAGCCATACATAGACCTTCCTATCTTCCTCCTCTAAAAAAAAGCTACATTATCATACAGCCTGTTAAACTGCTAAGTGGCGGATGTCTAGAGCTATCATTAAAAGTAAACTATTATACTATTATAAAATAAAATGAGTATAACAATTTAGCATTATACAGTATTAGTATTGCAGTATAATGTTTTAGCTTTATGGCAGTATAATGCCATATAGCACGACTCTCTTCTCCAACAGAAGTGCATTTCCCTTTCAAATAGCTTACTAGGGATGCTACTATGATAAGTTGCTTTAGTGTTAATGGTATAATAACAAAATAATGTTACTGTGATACAGCACATAACATGATGATAAAACATCTGTTCATCAGCTTTTTAATGTGCTACAGAGTAGGGCTGCCAAGCTGGGGGAAAATAATAGGTATGAGAATTAAGTTAAGTGATTCTGGGCTTTGAATAATCAACAGTTCCCAAGTCAAGAAGAGCAGAGAAAAGGCAATTAACATGGGAAGGTGGGAGAAATGGAAGGAGGCGCTAGAATTAAAGGACAGTGGCTAGATAGAAGAGGTGCACTTACTTCCATGCAGATTGATTTAATAGAGTCATCATAATAGGCAATCAAGATTCTGTCATGTGTGCTGGGCAGCCATAAACCAAATACAAGTCTAGTGCCTAAATGGAGAATCTGGTGTGGCCTCTTGCAGTGTTGTTTAATTATATCCGTTTCCAGTTGGGTGCCAATCAATGGCTAACAAATTCTACAATGGTCTTCCAATAAGCCTGACAATAGTAATGTGACATAACCTGGTTCCTCATCTGTGAGAATGAGATTTGGAACCAGACACTGAGCATAAATGTGACATCTGCTTTTGCATATTAGCAAATCAGATTTGCACATTAGCAGTAGCCTTTTCTAGAAAAACCTAACTTAGATATGGTCCTGCATGCTTCAGATTTGGTTATTTTGATATGCCACAGAGCTATCGTTAGTGATTATTCAAGACCTACTGGTAGTTCAAAATATTTTTATCAAGACAGGGCATTTTATTCTAATAGTAGTCAGTTTTATTATCTCACTCTAATCCTAAAGGTTTATTTTGGGCTACAATCCAAGCTTTTAAAGCCTTATTCCTATCTGAAGGTTATCTTAGTTTATTAAATTTTATCCACCAATTGTGATTATTTGAGAAGGATGTTCCAGTGTTCTATTCCTGGTTGAAATGAGATCAATAAGTACATCGGGTAAACTTTGGCTGTAGACACAGAACTCCTGCATTTTCTGAATCAGCTTAGACAAACTATCTGCAGGCAGCCCTGATACGTTTTTAGTATGGAATAATTTACATCCTGACTGATTTTTTATTACATATGCAGGCTATTTTTTGCACGAATGTTCTTTTTTATTTTGATCTGATGCAGCTTTTTTCCCCCATGTCGTTATTCCACTTACTGGTCCGGGGGCTGAACTTGGCTGAAAATCAGCAGAAAAATAAGCTTTATTGCTCAAGCTCAATAATTTTTGCTATAATATTCTTATTCTTATTTTGGTTTAATGTAACTTATTTTTTCATTTCAGTATTCTACATACTGGTTTGGGGGCTGAACACAACTGAAAAGCAGCATAAAAATAAAAGCATTTGTCACCAGCCTTATGTATAACAAGGTAGTTTTGCCCAGGGGTTTTGGACCTATCTAAAGTATCTAACAATTATCTGTTTTAGTTTGAAGTTGTGTAGTTAAAATTGTGTGCATTGACATTATGAGCTTAACTTAGTTGCTAAGTTGGATCTTGGACCATTTTATCTCAGCAACAGAAATAATAAATATCTCTATGTTTCATATGGGAATTTTATTTAAAATATAAATTGTGAGGGCCAAAAGAGAACAATAATGTTTACATGTTTATGATCTACCTGTTAGCTGAACAGAATCCAGAGTTATACCAGGACTGTTTCTTTACTTGCACTAGTACACAACATTCCCCAGCAACCTCTATTTTCTGCTGTGCCCTCAAATTATTGCCTTCAATTAATCTCTAGTCCATGTCTGAGCCAGCCTTAAATCATCCTTAGTTGTACTGGTGATAAGGTTGTGGTTTCCCCTTATACTGAGACATACTTTGTTGTTGATATAATTCAATGCGCTACACCGCCATTTTATTTTGTTGCTTCTTCAGTCAGCTGATCATGGAGAGTGGGATCAGTCCGGCACCTTTTGACATGTCCAGCTGGTGCAGATAGATTTGTTTCCAGGTCCATTCTGCTTTGGACAAAGTGAACCACTGTTTTCAAATCAGCCTTTTCTCCTAAAGAGTTACATCTCTGAATTGTTCCCCTGGTTCAAAGACCCCAAACAACAGCTGGTTGTAGGAACTGCATGGTGAAACAAAAGATAGTGAGTGAACCATCTTTCTAACTGCTGTTTCTATAATGCAACTTTTTCCATGCCTGTCAATTGTCCTTCAAGCTGTTTTTGAAAGTGATTTTATCACTCTTCTGTAATAGCTGTAAAGCTGTGTCCCAAAGGAGCCCAATTATTACTCAATAGTTGAGCTCCCTTTGAATGCATTTGTTTAACTCCCACAGATATGTCCATCTGTCCAAAGTCACCTTCTCTACCAATCCCAGCCTGTACAACAGGCTTTCCATTCCAGAATGGAACACCTCTTAATGTTTACCTCTTTTTGGACTCTGTTAGAAAGTCATGCTTGTTTCTTCTTGGCTTTGATTTGATTATTATTTCATATGGTACATTCAAAGTAAGCTTTAGTTACTGTGGTTTTAAATAGTTACATGATTCATCTCTGTTGACTTTTTCTTTCAGTTACTTTTTCATCAATATCTTATTTTTGAGAAGTTTTCCTTTTAGAATCAAATGTAACTATGTTGCATCATATTGGTAGGATTGCATACATTTGCCAAATCTAACAGGAGGGGTAAGGATTAATTAATTAATCTCTTTTTGGTTTCCCAACAGTCATGTCTCATGTTATACTAACTATCTTGGGTGTATTGGATCCATACCCCTCCTGGTTGGTGAAAATTTCCAGGGAGAGCATATGGAAGGAATTATGCAATGGTAAATGTGTCCTTGAGAGAGGGGGTGGTTCACCATCTCCAGAACAAACCATCATGGAATCTATGGACAATTTTTGTCCAGGTTTTCAGTCTTTCTCTTTTTAGGCAAGGTTATTGAGGTGATCAGCCTTCAGTTTCAGAGAACCCTGGGGCAAATAGAATGCCTCAACCTTGTCCAGTTGTATTCAAACCATGACATAATACCAAGACAACTGTAGTCACATTTTTTAACCTGTTGTAAATTATGGGTGGGCATGGTGCATCCATCTTGGCCCTCTTTGATCTCTCAAGAGCATTCAGTACTAACCATGATATTCTTTTGGAATGGTTTAGTGGTTTAGGAGTGGGAGAACCATTTTATGATGGTTTTCCTCCTTCTTCCAGGCCAGTGCTAACTGGTGTTTGTGGGAGCCAACGGTCAGGCCCTAGGCCCCTGTTTTCAGTATCTACATGTAACTGCTGGAAAAGGTCATCCAGCATATAGGGCAAGCTATCATCAATATGCTGACGATAACTTTACATCTCTGTTTCTGGTTGTCCAGGTGAAGCTGTGAAGATTTTATACTGTCTGGAGATTGTGGGGGGTCTGAATGGGAAAGATCATATAGCAATGTAATGTTATTTTTCCTTGAAGATTTGATCAGTTATTTCACTAGGGACCTAGTCTCTGGATCAAATAGGTGGCCTAGACCATTCATGTGCTTGTTTATAAACATCTTTCCAGCTCTATGACTCTGAAAAACAGAAAGCACTGAAACAATTGGTTTGATCAGTTGTTTAGCAGGCAATTAGTGTTAGGACTCAGACGAATATTATAAAACACTCCCTAGAAATCCCTCTAGAACTCAGCTGGGCAGCTTATGGACATCTTATTAGTAGCCCTGAGAAATCTCTGATTTGCTAAGGTCACAAATTACATCACCTTTGTAATGCACTTTGTAATGTACTTTCCCCTCTTGGGACCACTGCTGTTGTTTGCATTCTCTATATTTCAGGAGCCAATTCTGCCAAACATTTCCCTCAGCCATTAAGGAAATCTATTATAAGCAATTGGTTCATTGAAATTAAATGATAGAGTATTTAGCAGATAATCACCAGCCATACTTAGAGAGCCAAACATAGCAAGCTTCAGATCTTTTAGGTTCATGCTCATGTCTTGTTTGCAATAGCGTGAAAAGACCTTACTAACCTTACTTTTAGGGACGTGCTACCATGACATTATCTATATATTACCCCTACATGCTACTGATGACCATGCTGGTGATGACTTTTGGCTGCTTAAGTCCTCTGTGGTCCATTTGGTTTTGGCTATGAGAGAGACCAGACATCTGGATTACACAGTCTATTTCTGTTCTTGTAAGTGTTGTTAATTGTATCACTCTTATGAAAGACCAAATATGGCTTTTCCAGAAGATTGATATTCCTATATCCAAATCAAAAAAGTCCACCCAAATATTTGAATTGACAGATGAGAAGACAGAGATAGACATGGTAATTCCAGGCTTGGGGCCTTCAGCCAGTAAAATTTCCACCTCACCATTGTGAGTGATCACATCCTATCTTAGTTACCATTGGTAGACTCTCAGTTCTGTCAATTTCTTCCTTCTGAACAAAGCAATTACAATCAACAACTGACTTGGTTTTCTTGCAATTCTACTGTTCAAATTGTAGATGAAAGATCGGATCTAATATACAATAGCCCTGCTTGAAAGAAACCTGGTGTGTGGAGAATACAAATTATCACACTTCCTGATCTGTAGTTTTTCCATATGCAAGGATGTTGTTATTACTGTTTATTGTGATCAGATATATAATCAGAACATTATGACATATAGATTCCTACATGTTTTTCTAAATAAATACACAAGCTTAGTTATGAGCGTACAAATAGTGTTTTCCATGTCCTCTCTTTAAAGGTTTTGTACATAAAATAATAACCCAAAAATCAATATGGATGATATCCTGCAGCTTATTCTTTCTCAGGACCACAGGCATGCACGGCAATATGTTCTTGCTGATGTGGCAGCAAAATCATGTATATTGAAATAATATCACAAGTCTTAACTAGAAATAAAGTAAACATACTGGCCATATCCCATAGCTCATTTAACTTGAAAAAGACATCTTCAAGTCAAGCTTGACTCTTAGTAATTGCATTGATACGTCCATGTAATTTTCTCAGTAACTGGTGAAATTGTTTGTCATTGTTTTAGTTCAAGTTGGGCTTCGTTGTTGTTTTGACTGCCCACTCTAATATATAGATTGATACATTTGTGTATTATGGAAACACCAAAAAGGAATCAAGTGACCCAATCATTTAATTTTCAAGGAGTTAAATTTTACCTCAGACAGACTCATCCTTGAATAAACCAATTACAGCTAGCCAGTCAGCCACATTACAAGAATCCACATGGAACCAATAAAAGCAATGCCTTGCTGGTTCACACTTTGGCCCATCTAGTCCAGCCTACCAACTATAAAGGTAGTCAACTACTCTCCCATCAAATGGCCTTCAGAGGTAGTCACACCATCATCAAGACGAACAGCCATTGATCCTCATGACTTCCATTAATTGGTCCAACTCTGTTTTGAAGCCAGCCAAGCTGGTAATCAGCACCACATCTTGTAACTGTATTCTAATATCTAAAGATGATATGCTATGTAAAACAAAAATCCTTGTATTTATTCTGGTTCTTCCAGGATTCAATTTCATTGGGTAACCTCTTGCTCTAGTCTTTGGAAGAGGAAAATAGCACCTACCTGTTCACTTTATCCATACCATGCAGTATTTATGCTTATTTTAAGGTTTCTTGAAAAGCCTGAGACAACATACAAATTAAGAACCTTTCAAAACAGATATTTCTAGAAACTGGGGGGACATCATAGGTACTCTCCATTGCCCTTGCTTCCATGTGATACCTTTAACTAATAAATAACAGATTGTTTTTGTTTAATATATTTAGGCTACTAGAGCTTAGAAGCATGTTTTTTCCTAGAATTGTCCATTAGAGTTAAAGTAAGCATATATATCTCTCTTTTAGGTAATATTATGTGATAATTAATGGCCCGCATCCATTTCCTTGAATTTATTAACAGGGAAAGAAACCATTCATCAATGAGGCTGCACTGTTCACATGATGTTTACGAGTGCCTATTTTTCCATTAAAACAAAGTTCTAAATAATTCAGCTATTTTTATTTCCAAGAAAGAGAATTTCCTTGCACAAAAGCAGTTACCAAAATAATTATACTTCTTTCAGATGTTTCCTTCCATTATATTTAAAAAAAAAATATGATTCACTTTCCTGTAGTCTAAACCATGGGATAAGAGACTAAAAGAGAGACAAAAGGCAGATAGAAAATTCATCTAAGGTTCTACTGTTTCTTCAGAAAAATATTATCAGCATAATGAAAAGTTAGGCAAACCTTGGGATTTTGAAGTAAGACCATTAAAATGAATTCCCCTTACTTTTGTTCAAGGGCTAGAAGACTGCAGCCCAAAGTACTCCATATGAAAGAAAGAATAATATTTATGAAACAGCCTTGCAACCACCAGTGTGACTGGTTCAAAATAATGTTTACTAGTCTATGACCTTGCACAAGCTTGTGCAGTATTTTTCCATCTTGTACTGTATGCTAAATGAGTCTCTGTTTAAAATCTTGCTTCAGAATGCTTTAAGCATTTGCTAAGTGAGGAGGTGAGGGTAGTTGAAATATAACTCAGTCCAGCTGAGTTGGTCATAGTCCAGCATAAAAACCGATGAAGGGCCATAGATACCCTTCTCCTTTGCTTAATAAGCTTTGATTGTTTGTAGGTGTTACATGACCAAAATCCAAATCTTTGATATCCATACACACAAAAACCCTGTAGAAAACCCATCCTTGATTCCCTAAGAAACCTCCGAAATTATTCTTACTCTGTAATTTTAGAATGTCTCTACTAGGAAATCCATTTTCCTTCTTTCCTTCTTTATCCAGCACATTTGATTCCTTCTGAATTATAATCACAAATCCACAAAGGGACCATCATATGGCTCAGTTTTCTACTTCCTTTTCTTCTTCTCCTTTTAAACATGTGTATTGTTCTTATTACAGATGGGGGGCTGCATAATATGGCATATTTGAATACACTCTCACACCAGAAATAAATGTAAATAGAACAACTCCCAGCAGCCTGCCTCCTGCTCCTCCTCCATTCATATTTGCAATTCCTTATCTTCATTTTGCTGGGTTACATTGCAGAGATTCTGTACTGCAGATAATCATATTGGATTCATTCTGTGCTAAGTCATAAACTAGGGTTATCTTATCAGATTGCATTGACTGAGTCCTTATTAAATGCTAAGCCCAATACAGAATGACTTAGCATTTTTGGGGCCTCCATCTGAGTGTGATTATCAGGAAGAGCTCCAGATAACAATGCTTTGAAATCGCCTCTGGCCAGAAAAATAAACTTTCAGGAATGTGCTATATTTTCTCTGGCGACATTGGCAGATTGGTTTTGATGGTAGCAGCTGGAAATCCAATGCATATGCAGTAATTCATCTATTTTTATTGCTCCTGCTTCGTCCCAGTCTGCCCCCTCCTATCTCCACTTTACCTGAGGTCCCACATGGGTCCTGTTAGCTGGTAGAAATAAGCCCAACTGCCTCCCTGCAATCACACCCAGTACAAAGTCTGTCGTGAAATATTTATTCTTTGCAGAGCCTGACAACATCATGACATAGCAGATGTCTAGGTGAAGTCTATTTTAAGCTGCAAATCTCAAGTTATAAAATACAACATCTGCTGTACATACATAATTGGGCATGCTGCTGTAAGGGAAGAGAAATGTGGGCTGCATGATGTCTATCCATTCACGCAAACAGATATTCAAGATAGGGCTTTTCATCAAAAGAGGGATTATTTCCCCCCCCTCCCCCGCAAAGCAGGTTCCCTAGAAACAGGGTCAGAGCACCAACATCAGTTTGGTAATAATAAATAACAGGAGAGGGGGAACAGTGCCATTCAATGTGAGAAAAATGATCGTTTTCATCAGAGTCTGGGATGTTCCTGAACTTTGCCTTTTTTTCCGGTTGAAGCTCTTAAAGGAATAAAACTGGGCTTTACACCCAGAGGTGCTCTCCCTTGGGGCAAAATAAAATAAAACTCACAATTTTTGTTCTAAAAATGTTACCACCCAACTGGGGTTCTTGAAATAATCAACTGAGGGAAACTGCAGCCATGTGTTCTTACTTGTTAACTAAATGTTCTAGATCAGGGGTCCCCAACCCCTAGTCTGTGGATGGCACCGGTCCATGGCATGTCAGAAACAGGGTCACACAAACAAGCAAAGCCCCATCCATGGGATGCAGGCAGCACACGAAACTACGGCCCTTCTGGTCCACGCGAAATCCTCTCTCCACAGAACCGGTCCCTGGTGCCCCAAGATTGGAGGCCACTGTTCTAGATCCAATCCCAAGGGAACTCCCAGAAATTCCTATTAACAAAACAAGTCTTCCTGGGCAAAAGGTAACCAGTTACTTCTAATACCCATCTGCCATTTAAAAAAAAATCTAGCACCTTGGACAAGTTGTCCAGTAACAGAACTAGCCATGTTAATCAAGGTTGCTTGGTCCAATCTGTGCAGGAAACAGATTTGGGAAGGAAGAGCAGGAAGTTTTGAGCAGGAAGAAAGACCTCTGCCTCCTTAGTCTACAATATGAAAAATGTATTCAGAAATCCTTGCCAAGATCAGTCTTACTATCAGGCAATGTGAAGGAGTTACTTTAAATTACATACTCTTTTCTCTAGTGTCCATTTGTACAAATTATTTTCTAAAAAACATAATCTTCAAAATATTGATGGGAAGACATTGAATTTCGCATCCAGTTGTCATTAGTTCAGCATTTCTGTTTTATACAGAGGATAAAGTGGGATGGGGATATGATCCCATATGACCCACCAGATGCTGCTTCCAGCAGTTACAATCGTAAAGGAAGCTCGGACATCTGGAGGGCTGTGGGTTTTTCTATCTCTAGCCTACAAACGGAAATTATGTGAACCTGAATGATTTGGACAGAACAATTGGCAATATCATTTTATCTTAATTCGAAATCAATTCCCCAGTTCAGTCCCCACCATATGTGTTTGGGTTGCTGGAAATAGCAGAAGCTGCAACCTCAAAACAAACAGGTTGGAGATGTTAAATACAACTATAAATTCTCTTACATGCTTTCCTTCGAGCAACATTTCAGAAAATGGTCCAATTTGATCATTGTTCTTAACCCTACTTTTACTTCAGTTCATTGATTTGTCCAGATATATTGGAATATGCTAGAAGCTTCTATCAGGGATGGACTAAGGGTTTTACTGCTATACATATGCATGGTCTTCAGTTAAAATATGGACATGCATACACAGAACGATAAGGATCCAAAGACAGCACTGGATTCATACTGTGAAATGTTTTATCCATGTACACAACTCAATTTCTCCATGCTTCTTCCATGTCTCCTCTCCTTCTATTGCTGTTGTAAGAAAATGAATTTAACATCACACATAGAAATGGATGTAGCTAGTGCAAGAAGCTTGTGGTGTCTAAGGAGGACACTCCTCCTGATCCCTGCCCTAGCTGAGCCTCCTCTGGGTTTGAGACAACAGGTCCGTATAAATTTTGGACCTCAGGAACCTGGGGTAAGAGTCTTTTTCCATAAGGCTGTGAATTTTCCCTTGGGCTTGGTCAAAACATGATGGTGATGGTTCTTCTAGATTCTTTCTTGTTGCTTCTCTTGTCTGGAAGTCTATGTTTACCTAAGGAGAGAAAAACATGAAAATAATGTACATAAAATAATTATTTTCCTATTCCTTTCATTTGAATGTAGCAGTTATGTTACATAGTCAGAAACAAATACTTTGTTTTCATCTGAAAAATCAATCTAATATCAGGCTTGCTGATATTATTGTTTTGTATCTGTATTGATGACATTACAGAATATTGACCACTTGTATTACGATTTTTGTAAACAACAGCCTGTGTATGAAAATAATTATTATAATATTATTATGATTAATAATTAATAATCACAATTATTTCCTATCCTTCCCTTTCACCATCGTTATGAAAGGGAAGGTTTGTCACAGTTGACTGTGGTTGTCACGGTTGACTGTGAGCCAGTGATTATCTGTGATTATCACAAAATCTAACACACTTCACAGGGCTGTGTGGATAAAGTGATATGCAAAGAAGGCAAGCATATATCCTTGGATTTGTTTTGTTTTTCAAATATTCAAATAATAATATGATTTCAAAGACATTTTATGTGTGATGCAGTTTATTCAAATATGATTGAGACATCATCAGAGTGATCATGGTTTCTTCAGTTACCACGATAACACCACGGATCACTAAGGATCCCCAGTCCTAAAGGTAATGCTGAAGTACTAAGTTTGATGAACCCAAGAGGAGCACCCATGGTTCCGTCATATCTTACCCCACTACCCATGCTTTGCATCTGCTAACCTCTCGTGGTGCTTGCACATCAACAAATTCTTCAAAAATCCGATGGGCCTTGGTAGCTAGTTTGGTAGTTGATCGTATCTTCTTGAATTCCTCGCATGCCAGCCAGAACTCCAGGTTTTCTTCACTGAATTCTGTCTTCAGAAAGGCACGAAATGCAGCCACTCCATCTGGTAAAAATATTTTAACATGGTTCAGAAATAAAAGGGGCTGCTATTTTCTATTGTGGCAGCCTTGCATGAATCAATGATTGCAGAGTAAAACAATAGAAATTAGCAATTCAACATGATTCAGTCCACATTGCTAATAATTGGGAGCATGGACATATCCACACTTAGTGCTTACTCCCTGAATTTTTACTTTTCCTTATGTACATATGAGGTTTTTTTTTAAAAAAAAACTAAGTCCACTGGTGTACTATTTCATCATTTTTCACATCAATTGAGGTATGAGAGCAGCACCCTCAATTTCCTAATAGCCCAAATTATCTCTGAATTACTTGTGAACTGTAGTTGAAACCCTTGCATTTCAAGTGACTGGGAAAATGAAATTGCTAGGAAACTTTTTCAAACATACAAAGAGAAGTAGGGGAGAGAAAAAAAACAATGTTTTAAAAGTTTCTGACAGATTTCAAACTGGCAGCCTTCCATTTACAAGACAAGAATTATGGCCATTTCAGTATTATGATAAATGTAAATTATAAAAGATATTAAACATTATGATAAGCACTGAGTCAGCTGAAATAGTATTCTGCTTCTATGGGGTAGTCTGGAACAGTTTAGCCTGCAACAAGCCCATTGTCCAAAATGGTTCCTTGCCCATTCTGATGAGAGATCATGATAATCCTTAAGCACATTATTTTGCAAACATTAAAAAATATTTATGGAAAAGCCAAGTATAGTGTTTGAGCATTCTGGAGAGAGAGGGAGATCTATCTGTGTTCTCTTGGGTGAAGGCATTGGGAAGGGGAAGTAGATCTTGCTGACTCCCACTTTTTTTACCGTAGCTCACTGTAGGTTTCACTGCTATACCGGAACATGCATTTCCTTTCCAACAATTTCCACTATTCTAGGCATAGGCCAGAACCCTTCCCACCATTGTTTTAAAACCGGAACTTCAACATAGGCTTGGCAGGGGTTTCACCCTGAAGGTTTCTATTGAAGAGGCTTGATGAGGCCAACGCTACCAGTCAAGGGAATCCCACTAATGAGTCACTTCCTCTGTGTCTGTAGAGAAAGTGAATAGCAACATGCATCTGTTTAATCAAATCTTCCATTCAGGCTGTAGCTAGAGAATTAAATCAGAAATGGTAGAATACAACCCACGCTACCACTTCCACATCCTGTTATGTCTTTCTGAAGAATGATTGGAATCTGAAGGATTATTTATAAAGTATTTCTAATTCCCATTGTGTGTAAAAAGAAGCACCTTTATTCCAATCCTTAAACTGACAAGGGAGAGAGGCGGAGGGAGGGAGGGGGAGAGAGGGGGAGGGAGGGAGAGAGGGAGATAGACAGACAGACAGACTTGCTGCTGGCTACATACAGGTAGTGAGGTTAGTGTCTTTACCTCTTTAGTGCTTGGTAACTGATATTTTGAGCAATAAATAGGCCTTTAATAACAGTGTTTGCATTTCCCGTTCAGCAGGTGCTACAAAATTCGGTCTCTCAAAATATTACAGTCACTGATTTTCTATTAAAATCAATTAGTTGTAATTCAACTGAATCCTCCCAGAGACACTAAACCTATATTTGGACTGTAAAACTGTGGGTTATAAGGGGGGTTTCTGCAAACATCAAAACATATCCACCAGTGATGGGATTCAAATTTTTTTACTACTGGTTCTGTGTGCGTGACTTGGTGGGTGTGGCAGGGGAAGGATACTGTAAAATCTCCAGTCAGAGGTGGTATTTGCTGGTTCTCCAAACTATTCAAAATTTCCACTATCGGTTCTCCAGAACTGGTCAGAACCTGCTGAATACCACCTCTGATATCCACCCAGAAAGCAGAGAGTCTGATTGTTGCTGTTATTACACAGAAGAGGCAGTAAATCGTATCATTCTTTATCTGAAATTACATAATTTATTACTTCAGAAGCTGAGATTGGCTTATTTGTTGCTCAGTGCATTGTGCTAGGCCAGCCAATGCGCTTAGCCAATGATTCAGTATATTAGGTGAATCTAGTATGTTCAGTTAGCCATAACATTCATTTTATTTGTTATTTTATATATTCATTGAATTTAGATCCCACCTTTTCTCTTTAAGTGCAAGTAGCCTATCTGGAGTATTCTGTAGTTTTATCCCTTAATAACAGTTTTGTGAGATGGGTTAGGCTGAGTGAAAATAACTGGTTCACAGTCATTGAGTGAGCTCCATGATCAAATGGAAACTTGTACCTTGATCTTCCTGGTCTAAATCCCAATACCATAGCCATCACTTTGGCTCTGCTATAAGTAAATACAGCCAGAAAGAATCAATCCTAAGTCTTCTTGAGGCATGTGGGATGAGTTACCGCCAATAAAAGGGGCCATTTCAGGCACTTACAAAACCAGTATGTTCTGAAGGTATTGGTTTCGTAAGTGCCTGAAGTGGCCCCTTTAACAGAATAGAATAGAATTCTTTATTGGCCAAGTGTGATTGGACACACAAGGAATTTGTCTTGGTGCAAATACTCTCAGTGTACATAAAAGAAAAGATACATTCGTCAAGAATCATAAGGTACAACACTTTATAATAGTCATAGGGTACAATAAGCAATCAAATCATACTAGGAAACAGTCAATATAAATCGTAAGGATACAAGTGACAAAGTTACAGTCATACAGTCACAAGTAGGAGGAGATGGGTGATAAGGAGTGATGAGAAGATTAATAGTAATAGTAGTGCAGACTTTGTAAATAGTTGGACAGTGTTGAGGGAATTATTTGTCTAGCAGAGTGATGGCATTCAAGGAAAAACTTCTTGTGTCTAGTTGTTCTGGTGTGCAGTGGTCTATAGCATCGTTTTGAGGAAAGGAGTTGAAACAGTTTATGTCCAGGATGTGAGGGGTCTGTAAATATTTTCACAGCCCTCTTTTTGACTTGTGCAGTATACAGGTCCTCGATGGAAGGCAAGTTGGTAGTAATTGTTTTTTCTGTAGTCCTAATTATCCTCTGAAGTCTGTGTCTGTCCTGTTGGGTTGCAGAACCAAACCAGACAGTGATAGAGGTGCAGATGACAGACTCAGTAATTCCTCTGTAGAACTGTATCAGCAGCTCCTTGGGCAATTTGAGCTTTCTGAGTTGGCGCAAAAATCATTCTCAAAGGAGAAGAAAACTTTAGAAAAAGTAGAGGAAAAAGTAGCAAAGGATTGTATATGAATGGCCTTTAAACATTTCCTCTCAAAAAAACGTAAAGCATCACAAGATTCCCAGAGTTCAATTACATCTCAAGGGCAAATGTGACAGTACTACTCCCACTGGGAGCTTCCCCCCCCCCCTTAAACAACAATGTGTCATGGCAGATAATTCCCTTGGGAAACAATTGGAGAATTTCCCAATTTCCTAAAGTAATTTAAAGGCATTTGCCAGCCTCTAACTTTGACAGAGCATTTCAAAATCCCATTTATCTCCTGCCCAAACTATTCATTCTTTTTTTAAAACATCCCAAGACAATTAGAAAAACTAATGATGCCGGGTGAAAGTCAGACTGCTACATTCCTGGTTCCTTATTAAAGTCAAAATGTTGTTCTCCTGTGATTGCCAGAATCTGGAGTGTTAGAAACATGTTAGGTAACTACAGATAATCCTCGACTTGCAACAGTTTTGTTTAGTAACCGTTCAAAGTTACAACGGCACTGAAAAAAGCGACTTTTTACCATTTTTCACACTTACAACCATTGCAGCAGCTCCATGGTCATATGATCAAAATTCAGATGCTTAGCAACTGGTTCCTATTTATGACGGTTGCATTGTCCCAGAAGGCATTGACCTTCTGACAACAAAGTCAATGGGGGAAAAAGACTCACTTAACAATCATGTCACTAACTGAACAGCTGCAGTGATTCACTTAACAACGGTGGCAAGAAAGGTCATAAAATGGGGCAAAACTCACATAACAAATATTTTTCTTAGCAACATAAATTTTGGGCTCAATTGTGGTCATAAGTTGAGGATTACCTGTACTTGTAACCTCAGGGAAACAATATTTAATTTGATCTGTACAAAAAGAAGGCCTAGTGGTGAGGGCACCAGGCTAGAAACCAGGAGATGGCGAGTTCTAGTTCTGCCTTAGGCATGAAAGATGACTGGATGATTCTGGGCCAGTCACCATCTTTCAGTCCAACTCACCTCATAGGGTTGTTTTTGTGGAGAAAATAGGAGGATGAAGGAGTGTTAGATATGTTTGCCACCTTTAGTGATTTATAAAAATAATAATAGTGGAATATAAATAAATAAAATAAATTGTATTTTTTTAAAAAACACCTTCAGTATTTTCCATGGACGTAAAATAATGCTAACCATATTTCAAAAATACTATTAGAATTTCAAAACAATAAAGAGCAGGGGTTTAGTGACAAAATGAAGATAAGACTAAATTAATTTATCACATGAGAGAGAATTGCATACTGACAGATTCCGAACTGTGGAGATACAGTTCTACAGAGGAATTATTGAGTCTGTCATCTGCACCTCTATCACTGTCTGGTTTGGTTCTGCAACCCAACAGGACAGAAACAGACTTCAGAGGATAATTAGGACTGCAGAAAAAACAATTACTACCGAACTTGCCTTCAATTGAGGACCTGCATACTGCATAAGTCAAAAAGAGGGCTGCGAAAATATTTACAGACCCCTCACATCCCGGACATAAACTGTTTCAACTCCTTCCCTCAAAACGACGCTATAGTGCAAGCACTGCACACCAGAACAACTAGACACAAGAACAGTTTTTTTCCCAAAAGCCATCACTCTGCTAAACAAATAATTTCCTCAACACTGTCCAACTATTTACAAAGTCTGCACTACTATTACTATTAATCTTCTCATCACTCCTTATCACCCATCCCCTCCCACTTGTGACGGTATGACTGTAACTTTGTCGCTTGTATCCTTACGGTTTATGACTGTTTCCTAGTATGATTTGATTGCTTATTGTACCCTATGACTCATTAAGTGTTGTACCTCATGATACTTGACTCTTGATTAATGTATCTTTTCTTTTATGTACGCTGAGAAGCATTTGCACCGAGGCAAATTCCTTGTGTGTCCAATCACACTTGACCAATAAAGAATTCTATTCTATTCTATTCTATTTCTAATTACGTGTGTATATTTGTATATGTGTTTATATACAGTATATACATATGCATTTCATCAAACAGATTTAAAAGAAACAAAGAATTTTGTTGCCCAGCATTATGAGAAGGTATTGTAATTATAATTATTCATGATAGTTGATGCTATAATAATTAATGATCACAATTACAATATTTTCTCATAATGTTTCATGTTTTGTTTCCTCCTCCTTTTTTTTTTTTACTGACGCTCTGCTGTCCAGTAGCATCCTTACATAATTTGGGGTTTTTCAGCTTGCCAGCTTGCCAGAGGACGTGAGGAGTTGAGCAAAGGCTGAAAAAAAGAGGAATACTTTCCCATGTTTGATAGACTGGGGGGAAAAAAAACTCTGCTTCAGAAGGCGGCTTGGAGACATCAGAGGGCAGAATAAGCAGCTGGAAGGAGAGCCAACACGGATCCCTGGCTGACTTCCCATCCTCAGTTTATTCTGGGACTATATAAAGAAAACAACTTGAGAAAAAGGAGCTTGACTCCTGGGAACTTGTTTCATTATTCTCTTTTTTTTCTCTCAGCTTTTGAAAGCTCGTCTTCTCTCTCTCTTTTCTTTTCTTTTTTCTATTCCTAATCTGCTGGGTCTTGTTCCTGCTCAGACTGCATACATGCCTTCATCTAATTGAAGGATTCCGTAGGAAGGGTTCTCATTAACGTGCAAGAAGCCATCAGTGGACTATGAATGCATGTAAAGCCTGGTTACTTCATGGAGTGATGAAAATCATGTCATCTGTTCCATATCATAACAATTTGTGGGAAGCCGCCACCCCCACCCCCCTCCTAGAAGAATGAAATATTTTGGGAAATGTTAAAAGGCAGAATATTATATTTCCCTAAATGAGAAACTGAGAACATGTTTTTTTTAGAGGGAGAGAGCAGCCCACAGCAGATGTCATCACTTAAGAGATAAAGAGCTTATTGAGAACTAGATAGCTCTATTCATAAGCAAATACCCTCACCCAAGAGCCAAAACAGGACCAAAGCCATTAAGCCACAATTGGAATTATTGCATCACCCTCAGAGCAGTCTAAACTTCAACCAAACTTAGCTCAGACAAACACCTGGGATTTGTAGTTTGCGTATAGAGCCAGCTATGACCCCTACATGACTCCTACATGCCCCATGGGAGTCTGACAACAGCCAATAGAATACATGTTCTTGTACAAGAACAGGAAGCTCAAGTGCAAAGCCCAAGAGAAGGTATAATAACCCCTCACTCCCAACCATTTTGGTCAGCTGCACCAGACCCATGTGTTTGGTGGTTCTGTTCATCATTAAACCCTCTCTCCAATCAGCCTCCATGTTTCCAGTGTCTTTCTCCCAGCTTGGAACTGAACCAGATGGATATTTCTTCCCACAATTTATTATAATTGCAACTGAATAGCAGAGTTGAATGTCTTCTTAGACAGGGGTCCCCAACCGCCGGTCCACGGACCGGTACCGGTCCGCGGAACAAGTCTTACCGGGCTGCTGGTTGCTGGCGCCGCCATCTTTTTGGTAAAAAGTGCTTCCGGTGAGCTTTTCCGGGTAGAAAGCTCACCGGAAGCACTTTTCATCAAAAGATGGCGGCGCAGCTTCGTGAGCTTTTCCGGTAGAAAGCCATTTCTACCCGAAAAGCTCACCGAGCGTGGCCCATCATCTTTTTGGACGAAAAAGTGCTTCGGTGAGGTCACCGGAAGCACTTTTCGTCAAAGATGGCGGCGCCCAGTTGATGCCGGTACCAGGCCGCGGTGCCCAGCTGATGCCGGTACCAGGCCGCGGCGTCAAAAAGGTTGGGGATCACTGTTCTTAGAGGTCTTCTAGTCCAAACCCTTCCTCAAGCAAGAAACCTTATACCATTTAACATATAACAATCATTAGATACAAACAAGGAACAGTGGAGAATTGAACGAATGGGTTTGGATGGTTGCTATACCTTTTCTTTGATGCTGGGCCAGAATAACCAGTCCCATGATTTTTGTAAACCTCAGGGGGCAATAGTGACTTAAAACTTTGGATTAACCTTTGGACTGATGATCAAATTTCAAGTATACTAAAATTAACAGAAACAGGATGTAGCCAGGTTCCCACACAAAATCTCTCTCTCTCTCTCTCTCTCTCTCTCTCTCTCCCTTCCTCCCCCCCCCCCCTCATTCAATTGTTGAGATTTGCAAAGGACAGAAATGGTCACCATGTACTTATTGTAAGACAAACACTCTTGACATTTGCCCACTGTGCTGGAGAAAATAAATCTAACAAAATGGAGGTTGCATCCTTTTTCCTCCCTATCTTTTGGGCAACCTCAGGACCAAATCCAGCTTCTTATTTTTGTATAATTCTATCGGGCACAAATTAACCCACCCTACCTTCAAAGGCCCTGCAATCCTATCTAAATCAAAGGATAGAAACCTTGCTCATAGTACTAAGCAAGGGAATTGCAAGGTAGAAAAGCCATCCTCTATCAGGGAAACTTTCCTGCTGATTTCAACATTTTCTCTCTCTCTGTTAGCATGAACTCCTGCAACTCTGCTATTCTTTTGCCTAGCAAAAGGATAGCAGGTACACAGGTACACAGACAAGTTCCTCCCTGACTGCCTCAAACTGACCAGCAAATCAAATCCCTCGGACTTCCTGCCTTGTCGCTTTCAACTTCTGTAAAAAGCTTTGCTTTCCATTTATTTCGCTGTAAAAGAGGCACCCAATGAGTGTTGCAATAAATATGGTTCCTTAGAATTGTGCTCAATCCTTCTGAATTTTCTGTAATATTCACCTTCTTGAAATGAGCCAAATACTCTCCCCCCCTTTTTTTTAAACTGAGAAATGGTTTGATGAATGTGTTGGCATGATATTCTGCTTGATGAAGTACTGTAACATCTATTTTGTGCCTTAACAATTACTATTGCAATTTTTTATCAATTCATTCAAAAATGAAACATTCTTTTTAGTTGCCTGTCTTTCCCAAACGATCTCCTTCATTCCCATCCATCTCCCTTGTATATAAGGAATGGCAAGAATAAAGGAATTGATGGAATCTGTATGGATGGTATAAGTGAAGGAAGAGGAAATTGTTTTCAAGAGGCAAAAAAAAAAAACCTCTTTCTGCTAAAGTGACTTCTTTAGCAAAAAGCTGAAAATACCATTTCAGAAAGCTGGAAATACTGAACTGCAGAATTCTTTCATGAAAGATGAAAGCAGAGGGCATCTACAAAAGAACAGCACTTTAGCTGGGGAACATTTTAGCTGGGGTGGGAACATTACTTGCCCTCAAGGCTCTCAGTGGAGATGATGATGATGATTGAAACTAATCAAGGAGAGAACCAACCTAGAACTAAGGAGAAATTTCCTGTTAGTGAGAACAATATTCATCAGTGGAACAACTTGCCTCCAGAAGTTGTGGATGTTCCAATACTGGATGTCCATTTGTCTGAAGTGATAAAAGGTTTCCTGTTTGAGCAGGGGGGTTGCCTAGAAGACCTCCAAGATCCCTTCCAACTCTGTTATTCTGTTCCGTAGACCGGAGTTTCTCAACCAAGGCAGCTTGGAGGTGTGTGGACTTCAACTACTGTAATTCCAAAGAAGTTGAAGTCCACGGGTCTTCATGGTTGGCTGGTGAATTCTAGAGCTGAAGTCCACATATCTTCAAATTGCCACGGTTGAGAAACACTTGGTGCGGACTGTGCAGCTGTCACTCCATTAGCAGATTAAAGTCGACAACGTCCCTCACATAAACACATATTTAAAGTAGTACGCCTGATTCTGTCTCCGGGGTAGTGAGCTTCCTTGCCGGTCTAAACAGCAGTCAGTGAAATAAGAGGAAGTTGCAAAGTGACTTTCATGAAAAAATACAAGCATTCCAGGAAGGAAAAGGCAGCGGTGATACAATTAGAGCACATACTTCCATCCAGTCCTTTATATTCTGAGAGGATAATTTTTTGAAATCATGAACCTTTTCTATTCCCCAAGGATTTAGAACTCTGGAACTGTATATGACTGAAACAGAGCAATGGATCGGTGACCTTGGTTGCCCGCACTCTCATATACAAGAAGCTTATTTCTTTCCCCCCAGAATGCTGAGGGGGGCTTTATATCCTCACATTGGCCTTAATATCCTAGTCTTGTCATTTCAAGACCTTTTCTTCTCAGCTATTGGAGCTGAGCTAAAAGAAATTTATTTGAGGCTGAAAAAGCAAAGGCAACTTAGCTACTCATTCCTATAGGCCTGGTTTTGATTTAAAAATGAAGTCTCTCCCCCTATCTGTAAAGGGGGCAAGACAACTGATTTTTTTAAAAAATGGGTACTTTTGTCCTTTATCTACACTCAGAAATAAACCTTTAAATGTGATTTGGCATTGTTAACTAGCCAGTTATTTAAAACTAAAATAACAACCAAAGCCCTGCGGTTGGTATTTGACCCTATCTTTTTTAGAGTGTTTCTTTTTTTAAAACCTGGCAACCACATAAAAAAAAGTTTTAAAATTTTTGGTTCAGAAGAACTGGAAGGCTAGTAGGAATGTCCAACATTGTCAAGTTGAACAGGAAGGATGAGAAACGGGAAAATCTCCCTGCAGCAAAGCCAGGCAATTCCAATAGGGATTTTTCTCTATGTCAGTAAGTTGTCATCAGGCTGTGGATTTGAGGATAGACTCATCCAACTATGACCCAGAAAAAACACAGCTAGCCTTGAAGAAATGTAGCATGAGCTATTCTGTTATTTTATGCCTATCCCAGCAACTTGTCGAAAGAAATCTTCATTTGTTTGGCCAAATACTGTATATTCTCATCAACCGGTCAAGGGAAACAAATTTGTTCTCTCTCTCTGCCATTTCAGCTCTCCTCCCTTCCTATCTAGGAGCAATTCCCTTTCTATTTTCCTCCCACTTTTGAGACTTAGCATCTAAAATAAAGAGACTTCACATCACTGATATGGCCACAGGGGAGATAACAGCTCACAGCAAAGGAGAATAGATTCACTGTGACAAATTCATCTCAATGTCAGAAATATGAGATAACTAATGTATATGAAATGGTCTTTATTAGTCAACTGCTGCAGATAGAGCTTTATTATTATTTCAAACCTAATAATCTTTACTCAGGCTGTGCAAAGAAGAGTCCAGACCAGCAATTTCCTCTTGGAACTGCTATTCTTTCATATTTTACAAACTAGAGTACCCAGATGATAAATATTTTGTGCTGTTCTCCCATATTTTTTTCAGATATTTTTTTTTTTAAATAATGAAACGTAACTGTAGCACAGGCAGTAATCTGCTTAAATGGCACAAAACTTTTGAAGCTTTTAAAGATCTGTGACCTTTAATTAAAATTGTTCTATTTATGAATGTAACCCATTTCCTATTGAGCACAGGTAGACAATTAGCACAGAATAGCTAATTATGTGTCAATGTAATCACCAGGAATCAAACTTCATTTTATCATTAAAAAAAAGCTATTAATAGCTCCAACATCTATTTCTGTTCTGACATGGAAAACAGGCTTTGTTACTGATGTCCATTCATCATTACTGTTTCTTCAGGCAATTGTTTACAGCAGAATAGTATTCCTTTATAAAAAGAAGAGGAAAATGATAATCCTACTTCCTGTAGGAAAACAAATTGTCATTTTAACAATACCCAGAAATACTGTCCATTAATTAGAGCAAATATATCAATAACCCCCACTTATGCTCAACAGGAAACACTAAGCAGGCTGAACTTGGTAGTAGAGGTGTTTTTTAATTAACATAACTTGAGAACTTTTACTGAGTGTGATCTACATATGAGTAAATGTTGTAGTAGGATGTTATCCAGGGCTGAATGATATAAAATCATTGTACATGTAGGAACCAGTTTGATGTAATGCCAGGCCAGAAAACAGGAGAACATATGTTCCAGTTCCATCTTAGGCATAAAGTCCTTTACGTGACTTGGACCAGTTATTCTCTCTCAGCCTTCGGAAGATGAAGGAAACTACTCTTAAAAATCTTGCCAAGAAAACTGTATGGGCTGACTGAAAACTATGGGCACACACAAAATAGTCCATGACTGGAAGCTTTCTTTATTCTATTTCCAGTTAATTGAGGAAAAGCTGAGGCATTATTAAAATAAGCTGGAAGAGAAACAACCCAAATGGCACTTTCCTGAACTGTCATTGGCAGTTTATCAAAACATCAAATGGTAAAGAAGTAATGTTTGAAATGGAGTTCCAGTGGGTTGTTTCTATTTAGAGGAAGTCTAATGTTGCAATTTTTAATAATAGAAACACTAGCATAGGAAATGCTGGTGTATCTTTCAGTTTTGTCTGACCTCTTGTGTTCAAGAGGGATTTTCTATTTAATATGTAGGCACTCATTTTTCAATTGATTTTGGAATGCAAACATTTACCAAACAGATGCAAAAGTATTCCAGAGCTCGGTAAAATCTCAAGAAATTGTCTCTCATTGGAGTTTTTCCCTCCAAGTTCTAAAGTTTTAAATTTAACAGGACTCTTTTTATTCAGTTCAACCTAATGGGATGTGTGTGTGTTTATACATATACATATTACTGTATATACTCGAGTATAAGCCTAGTTTTTCAGCCCATTTTTTGTGCTGAAAAAATCCCCCTCGGCTTATACTCAAGTCAGATTCCCCTCTGAAAAAAAATGGTGTGGAGTCGCGGCCTCCGCGGCAGCGACTCCCAACAGCCCAGCCGGGAAGGGAAAGGCAAAAAGCGTTTTGCCTTTCCCTTCCCAGCGGCGGGACTGGGGCCGCTCCGGCGGCAGCGACTCCCAACAGCCCCAGCCGGGAAGGGAAAGGCAAAAGCGCTTTGCCTTTCCCTTCCCGAGCGGCGGACTGGGGCCGCGCTGGCGGTAGTGACTCCTGACTCAGGGGGCCTCTGAGGGAGGGGAAGAGAGTGACTCCTGCCTCCCGCTGTCATCATCATCTTCTTCTTTTGGGTTAGTGAATCAATTAAACCTTTCATGATAGTGAGATCGTTTCCCAAATTAATTATTTTTATTTTTGAAATTTACCAGTAGCTGCTGCATTTCCCACCCTCGGCTTATACTCGAGTCAATAAGTTTTCCCAGTTTTTTTGTGTAAAATTAGGTGCCTCGGCTTATATTCGGGTCGACTTATACTCGAGTATATACGGTATTTATAATTAGAAAGGTGTAAAAAGCTTAGGACTTGCCTGTCCATTTGTTTCTCCAAGAGCAGGATGACTCTCCAAAAATGTAACAGAACATGATCAAATGTGATGTTGAGAGACACACCATCAGCAATTATGGAGATCAGGGTAGATCAGTTTGGAAGCTGCAGCATCAGTTACTACCGGTGGAAGAAAGCTGCCTCATCTTGGTTTCAAGAAAAGAGTGAACCAAGAGAAGATGGTACAATAGAAAAAAAATAAAACTGAGAAGAACTCCTTATCTCTTACTTTACTTCAGTCTTCTCCCCATATGATATGTTCAAGTAGACTTAAGCAAAATGATTGACAAAAGAGGAGACAGATATCCAAGGTAAGTAAAAAGATGGTTGTTATAACTGTGTTTAAGTCCTTAGGATCAGGCAAAATTATCTAGAAAAGTCTTACAGGAGATTGCAGATCAGGGGTGGGATTCTATTGGTTCGGACCGGTTTGGACAAACCCCTTCCTCCGAAGATCAGCTGCAGCAAACCAGTTCACTGCGACAAGCATGTGGGCCCACCCACTCACCCTGCTCTTTTCTGTGCTTTATTTCCTTTTTTTAGAGCACAGCTGATTTGCGGCAGAGCAGTTTGCTGCACCCCAGCTGTTTTATTCACAGGGACTGCAGTAGAAGGTAAGTATTAGAGCTTTTTAAAATGTGGAACACGTGTGACAGAGCATGTGCGAAGCACATGTGTGTGTGCAAAGCATGTGATCACTGAACCTGTTGTTATACTGGTTGAATCCCACCCCTGTTGTAGATGACATATGTGAGCTTTTAGGAAACATGGAGAAACAGGTGCATGGCAGCAGGCAGTGTAATAGGATCGAAGAAAGGTAAACTGAAAACATAGCTATTCTCAGACCTTGGAACCAGAGTAGTAGTTGCAGCCCTGTTTATTTTAGTGTTATTTACAGTATGACTTTGGGACATTTATGACTTGCCTCTTTCGTTCTTACATTTTTATGTAAGCCGCCTAGAATGATCTAAACTTGTGTGGCTTCTAAATGAATGAATGAAGAAATCAATGTTATTCCTATCAAAAGGGAAAATGAGTGTCCACACAACTACAGCCTAGCCATCTTCCACCTGGCAATGATCTGCAACAAATTATTAAGCAATTAGTTTATGAGTATTTAGAAAAGAATGCCCTGCTTGGCAGAAGGCTGAAAGTAAGTCATCCTAAAACTCATCCCTTTTGATAAAGAGACAAATTTAATTGACCATGGGAATGCGGTGAGGTGGACATAGATTACCTTGGCGTCAGCAAGTTATTGGATGAAATTGCCCATAAGATGACAAAACTTGGGCTTGATTGTGGTATTATTTGATGGATATAGGACTGGTTGCACCATCATACCCAAATAATATATTGTCCATCAGTAAGTGGAAGGATGTGTGGAGTGGTATATGACAGCTCTGTGTTCTTTGACAAAATATTTATATATGACTGGACATGAATGAGGATCTGGTTATCAAACTCACAATTGATGCGAAGATCATGAAAGTGATAGTTAACAGAGATGAAAGTAAGTTTCAGACTGATTTTGACAAGCTATAAACCTGGGCAAAATCCAGTAAGATGAATTCAAAATACATGTGGAAAAGATTTGAGCGTCTTGGTATATCACATGCTGAACATGAGCCAACGTTATGATGCAGCTGTAAAAAACCTTAAATACAATTTTGAACCTCATCAACAGAAGTACCATTTCAGGGTTAGGAGAAAGTATTGATGCTTTATATTCGGTGACCACATCTAGAATATTGTGTTCAATTCTGGGAATTGCATTTTAGGAAGGACATTGATAAACATGATCAGAGGAAGAAAACCAAGATGATAAGGGGACTGAAAGAAAAGGCCCATTTGTTCTATTTATTAAGGCATCAGGCTAGAAAATGGGAGACCGTGAGTTCCAGTCCTACCTTAGCTATAAAACCAACTGGGTGGCCTTGGGCCAGTCACTCTG
The DNA here is from genome assembly GCF_049901735.1 of Notechis scutatus. Lineage (NCBI taxonomy): Eukaryota > Metazoa > Chordata > Lepidosauria > Squamata > Elapidae > Notechis > Notechis scutatus. The sequence continues at coordinate 103,086,249 of NC_142011.1, read as the reverse complement.
TCTCAGCCCAAATCAAGTGGTGGTATTCTACTCAGGGGTGGGATTCTACCAGTTCGCACCTATTCGCTAGAACCGGTTGTTAACATTCTAAGCAGTTCAGAGAACCGGTTGTTAGAAGAAATTACTGGGCTAATCCTGTAAGGAAGGCAGGAAGGAAACATTCTGGTGTTGCTTACAGAAATTGCCTCTCCGTTAACCCTTATTACATTCTTGGCAGGACTAGACTTCCTGTCTCTGGAACTTCTCTTTTTTCCCCTCTTTTGCTGGTACTTTGCTTGTGTGGAGTAACCATTCAAAGTTACAATGGCACTGAAAAAAGTGACTTATGACCATTTTTCATACTTACGACTGTTGCAGCATCCCCACGGTCACAAGAGGCTAGGCGAGGAGATGCGTGCCTTGATGTGAGTGATGTTGAGTTGGCCATGCCCAGCCAGTCACATGACCACCAAGCCATGCCCACCAATTAAGCCACGCCCACAGAACCGGTGGTAAAAAAATTGAATCCCACCCCTGATTCTACCGGTTCGGCCCGGTTCTGCCGAGTGGGTAGCAGCGATGAGCAGCAGAGACCAAACAGGTTCTCTCCACGCCTCTGCTGTTGGGCCCTCCCGGGCTCCCATGCTCACCTTTATCCTCTGAATTTGAAGCGCAGCTGCTTTGCGCGGCACAGCAGAGTGTTGCGCAGCAGCTGCTGGAGCAACTGGGAGAGGGCTGGTTTGCAGGAGGTGAGTTAGAACGCCTCTGCGCAAAGTGTGCATTTGCTGCATGCGCTACATGCAAAGTGTGTGCATGCACACAAAGCGCACCCACCAAGCCACGCCCACTGAACCGGTGGTAAAAATATTTGAATCCCTCCACTGCCCAACTCACTTCCCAGGGGTGGTTATTGTGGGGAAAACAGGAGGTGGAAAATGTGGGGGGATATATTTACTGCCTTATTTGTAAAAATAATAAAGGCAGAATACAAATTTAAAAAAATACTGCTTTATTATTACTGATGTGTAGTAACTCTCTTCTTTAAATTTTTATGGATAGTGTTTTTTGTAATTTTCTAAGGCTGATTGTTTCCCAACAGTTATTGTGACAATCCTTAGTTGAAATAAAGGAGGGACTTGATAATAGGAAACTGACAAGAAACTGAATCAGAAGATTGATTCTCTACTTCAGTTATTATCAGCTCAAATAGGGGTTTTTATGAAGTGAGCTCTCCCTATCTGATCACATAAAATCCTTTAAATATGATGAGGCTTCCTTCACTTCTGCAGTGATGCTCCTCTTTTCAACAAAAATAAAATAAAATAGCTTCTGGGTTGAGCATTCCTTCCAGCCAACCCTCCTCTTCTATTTTCCAGCTTCATAGATCTTCTGAATTGTCTCTGGGGTGATAATGGCCTCATTAAAAGTGAATAAATTGGGATTTGATCAAATAAATTGTTGGTGCTCCTGGCCCTCCCAGACCTGTAGTCTTTGATATTGTTTAACCTGTTAGAAGCAGGTATGCATCTGAGAATACACCTGAACTCACTTTACAAGTGTGCAGCTGCACCCAGCACAAGTTAGACTGGTAATCCAGCTGCCTCTATCTTCAATAAACTCAGTTCTGGCTATAATAACACATGCCTTAGTTACAAGTAGATGGGACTAATTCAGCATGTTCTTGTAGACAGTAAGGAGGATGACCTTGACAGAGATGTGCAAAAGCTGTTGAGTAGGCAAAAGGTGCTAAAACATTTTTTTTAAGTCCACAATGTCCAGATAACATTTGGAAGAAGCTCAGACAGACATCTCCCAATTCCACAGGAGAAGGAAAGGGAGGTGCAGCACAATGAGACTTGCAAGATTCATGTCAACCCAATCAAGTGGACCAGACAATGAAATCAACTCTACAGATAGTGGATATATTAACGGAATCTTGCAAAACTTATTGTGCTACACTTCTTCCTCCTTATATTTCTGTGAATTAAGGAGGTGTCTGTCTGAGTTGTTTCCAAATGTTTTCTGGCTTTCAATTTACTGTGCAAGAATACATGGTCTAGTCAAATTGATATGAACACAACCTGACCACTTTTCCTACACAAAAACCCTCTTCTATGCTTTTCATATGTGCAATGACAAAGTATATCTATCATTTATTATTCAGATCATTGACATACCATGATTTCCCCTTCTCACAAAATTAGTCAAAGCCATTTATAAGATCTAAAAAGCATAACCATAATCTATCATTAACACTATTTTCAACAAGTTTAAAGCAAAATATAAAGGAAGCAGCTAATTAGTATATATATCCTTCATGTTACTCATTGACTGCTTCCTTTATTTTATGATTACTTTAAGCTTGTTGAAAATAGTTTTAATATATAGATGTATGATGACTGCTTAGACAAGTCTCTGCAGTCTTCTTGACAAAGTTTTTGGAAGGAGTTTGCCATTACCTGCTTCCTAGGTCTGAGAGAAATGATTTCCAGCTGACTTTGTGCCTAAGGTGAAACTAGAACTCACATTCCTTGGTGCCTTAACTACTATACCAAACATTACATATTTCAAATATTTCTTTAACAATCTAACTACGGTTGGCTAAAATGTGTGGCAGGTTCATAAAAAATTACAACCATGTGTTTAATATCAGCACATACGTTGATATCAACAGAAATATGTCAGCTTACCAAAATAATATTTTCACGACTACCACTGGGATAATAGATTGGTTATAAATGACACAAAGCAAGTTGATTATATGGCTTCACAGATTCAAATAAAATTATATGGAAATGGCAGATTGTAGGTTTTTCTTGCTGAACATAAATTATATTGTGCGCCATCTGAAATAAGTAGCTTTTCATACCAAACAATGCTGTGGGCGGAAATCTGCAGCCTACCTTAGAGTTCTGAATGCCCAATTTCCACTCATTTTAATTAACTTATTAGATACCTCTGAAAAATCCTAAAGCTTGCTGTTTAGATGGGAATATAAAGAGGGAACAAGACTCATGATGTGAGGGGACCAATATTTAGAACGTGGGGTTACTGTTGAAAAATAGCATCTGTCTCTTTTAGGTCTCCAATGTTTTATTTTCAGCAAAAATTGTTGCATGACATGCTTATTATACTGTAAAGTTTCTCAAACCTTGACAACTACATTCAGGAGAAAGAAGGGTTGATTAAAAACTCCTAGGAGGTTTTATTTATTATGTCTGACCAAATAAGAGGGTGACATCTCAAAGAGAGATTTGCAGTATAGATGGGTTGGTTTGGGGTCAGTATAGACAGTATAGGTAGGTTGGAGCCAGAATTCAGTCTTGCATCTTTTAAATACAGCTGGAAATCAATATATTAGGCCTTCATTTTGCCAATTCAGAAATACTGGAATAAAGAGTGTGCTGCCACAGAGAAGGTGAGGCTGGAGCTCTGTCAGTTCTGGTTTCAGAATGGTTCCTCTTCCAAAACAACTAAACCACAATAACTCAGCCATAGTCAGCTCATCTGATCAGGGTGTGGCGAAAAAAGAAAGACCATCCTGGTATAGTGACAAAAAGTGCTGGTTTATACTGGGGACACCCAGGTTCCAATGCACCTTCAACCATGGAAACTCATCTAATCATTTCATGTGAATCTCTCTTTCTCTTCGCACAGGAAAAAAAAGTTGGAAATACATTCTATAAAGGGACTTAAGTTACTGCCTGTTCAATTGTCCACCTGGCCGTCCATCGGTAGGATAACTCTCCCCAAAATTAAGAGAAGCGGACAAAATGTGATGTTGGTGGAAATACATTTGGTAGAAGATTGAAAATGGAAGGTTGAGAGTTGCAAAGAGAAGAAATCTGTTTTTAAAAAAATCCCCCAATTAGGTAGGGGAGTCAGAATATCCCCAACTTCTCAATTTTAATCTGCATTCTTCCTCCTCCTCCTCCTTCCCAAACACGTGACCACTAGCGCTTGCTATAATCAAGACTTTGGAAAGAATTCTATAAGCTGCAATGTACTTCCTTTCCCTATCTCGTTCATGTAAAAACTAGGGCTAAGGAAATGCACGTAGCACATAATATATAAATATGATTTCCCTATCTTTTATCTTTTCATTCCTGATTTGGAATTTCCATCACAGTATTATAGCTGTAATGGCTGTCAACTGGGGGTGGGGGGGGGGCAATAACTATGGCTGATAGGAGCGGCGATCTAGAAACAGTTGAAATGAAGTTGGCCACCTCTGCTTAAAAAAAAAAAAACTGAAATACGTTTTGTCACTTGAGAATAATAGCAACTGAAATTGAAAAAAAAAAAAGTTACATTGATTTCCTCCTGGACTTGTCAGAATCAATTTAAAACTCACCCATGTAAAGAAAATCCCCATGGTATCCAATCCACCACAGAGTTTAAGAGAACTGAATCCCTCTCCTGCTGCATGTATAATTACTCAGTAATTCTTTATTAATAAACTATAGGCACATTTTTAAGCTGAAGGCAAATAGTTCAGTGTAAAGGACAGACTTTTCCACTTACATTTATGACTCAGGAGAACATCAAAAGAATCGGCCCATCTGGTAGTTTCTTCTGTGGACAATCTTCTATGGGGGAAAAGGGAAAGTCAAGAGCTACAAAAAATGTCCAAAAATAATGTATTAAAATTCTATAAATCTGATGTGTCCATATTATGTACCTGAAATAATTTGGATAATATTACAGATCAATTAATAGCTTATTCTGCTGTATCAGGAATGGGCAGAAAATAAACACACAATAGAGTCACAAAGTCCCAGACTCCCAATTGTTGAACCACAAGAGATGTCCAACTGTTTATAAATTATAAAAGAGTGGATTTCGTGGTGAATTAATTTTGATCTCAGTTCTGAATAAATTCTTGAACTAAACATGGTTTGCTAGGCTATCTCTTCATGAGAAAGTTTTAATGTCTTTGTAGGACATCAGTGGGAAAATGGCCTTATTCAGTCTCTAATAGTAAGGATCCATTGAGACTGTATTATTTCGTTTAGTTTTATAAGGGCCCATGGTGAAAAAAAAGTTTGAGAACCACTGTTTTATGACATTTTGTATTATGCTATAAACTGTTTTGTGATCATTTTTATGTCATATGTTTTATAAAATCTGCCAAATTTCAATTCCATGGGGATCATGGGTCCTGGATTTTGGATGCATTCTGCAAATTAACCCATTTGAAGTAATAAAGCTATAATTGCTATTAAATTGTTTATCAGAATCTCCATACCATTCCCCTTGTAGATATTGGGGGGGAGGGGACAATGATGATACATGCATTATGTCATCAGTATGAAAATAACAACTTAGATAATCCTATTTATGCAAGTACTTAATTGTAGCACTCACATGAGAGCATTCTTACACACATCTCATCATTACCCTTCTTGCCAGTTATTGCATTTCTCCCTATCTTGGTAAATTCCTTCACCTTGCCAATTGTCTTGTTAAAAATGGTATACAGGAAGCCAGGATTGCTATAGTAACAAGAAATCTGTAAATATTATTTTTACCCTCACTCATGAAAATCATTAAGGATTCATATTTTTAAAGATTTCTCCTGTGTCTCCTGAAAATGGTCAATCAGTAGGTCTTTGACAAAAGGTGGGGGGGGCAGAAAGTGATCCCTCAGTGAAAATAAAGGCCCCAACTTACTTCAAAGCCCGAGTTGGTTTGTCCGGAAGGATGGCTGTGAAGTCGCTGCATGAGTCTGACTTCTGAGACAGACAGCCCAGGCGAGTCCTCATCCCTCTGTTTCTGCAGTCGTTCATACACGATAGGGGAGCAAATGGGAGAGAAGGAAAAGGGATAACAATTAACATGAGTGCAAAAGAACACAAGAAGGATCTGTGCTTCTGCAGTCATTGGGTCCATGATTTATCTCTGTATTCTCTGTTCAATGCTGGCTGGCCAGATGCTTCCTAAAAGCCCACAAGAAGAGCAAGGAAGTCACGCTATGCTGGCTGGAGAATTCTGGGAGTTTTGAAGTCCGCACATCTTAAAGTTGCAAAGTTTGGAGACCTCTGATCTTGAGGGACATCAGTTGTATGACACCTTAAGCTGCAAAGCTGATAATGTTTTACATGTGCTTCACAAAAGCATGTTTACAATGATTTTTACTTTAAGCTCTTAGACTTCAACCCTAATGCTTGCTGCAGGTTTTTGATTTTTTTTATACTATTTCTATTTCTTTTTAAAAAAATTCTGCTCATCTATTTGATCTTTTTATTGTGTATTTTTATAATTGCTTTAAATCTCTGTGGTTTGGTAAGAGCAAGAGAGAGAGTGATGCATGCACATATATAGCTTTCATGAATAAACCAACCAACTAACCAGAAATTCCACTTAACTACCAGCTTTGTTAACCTAACACTTTCCAAAGGCACCACTTCTCGTCTCCTGGCAACAAATTCCATACATTAGTGACTGAGTAAAAGGATTTTCTTTTGTCTTTTCTAATTTGTTTTACTGCCAATCAATTTCACTGAGATTTAATGCTGCAGGGATGGGCTAAAACAGATCTTAAAAACAATTTCAGGAAGATAGCCTTATAAGTAGGGAGATATATTTGGTGTCTTCTTTCCCATCTGAGAATATGTGGACTATATAGAAAGCCAACCCAGGCACCAAACAAAGCTAATTAGGGTTGGTAAGCTGGCTATGTTTTATAGCTTTGACTTGTCTCCTTCTATTTATAAAACTTGATATATCACTCATTAAAGATAAAGATTTCCCCTGCGTCCAGCTCTTCTTAACCAAGGGAGCCAGCATTGTTGGAAGACATTTCCATGGTCATGTGGCCAGCATAGCTATATGCTGGGCACATGGAATGCTGTTACCTTCCCATCAAAGTGGAAATTTATCTACTCACAGTTGCATGCTAGGTTGGCAGGAGCTGGGGCAAGTAATAGTAACTCACCTCAGATAGACTACTGAGGAACTAACTATAATGAAGGCAAATATAGCAATTTCTATATAGCAGAAAGTTCCCTCTTATTGTAGAGACTCTTCTGACTTTTCTAATACTTGAATTGACCAGTAGAAAAGAGCAAAGGCTTGTTCTTCGTTGCTACTCAGAGCAGATGAAATAGACCTGAACTACAGCAAGATAAATTTCAGCTGAATGACAGTAATGCTTTTTTAAAATAAGAATATTGGAGAATAGAATTTGACAATCAAATAAATGAAGCTACGTATCATCTGTTACAGATGGTCTGCCTCTGGTTATCTCTCAAATTTCTTGGCCTAAAAAAAAAAAAACCCTCCAAGCTACTATCACATTTTTCTAGGAAATAACTTAATAGGGGAAGTCAAGCCTACTTGCAAATCATACTTCTACATGTGTATGTCTGCATTGAACGTATGTGCATACACCTCTCTGTACTGTAGCCTACAGGAAACAGAACCCCAATACTATTCCTTCCAATAGACATTTTCTTAAAGAAAGCATTGAAGGAGAGGGAAGGGAAGTGTGGCTTGTATTATACATTGTAAAGAATGCAAAGCATTAAAGAAAACTGGATACAGGGAAAACCAGTTGCTGCCTATTCTAACTTTTCAAAAAGCTGTGTGGCTTTTATTAGCCTTGTGTTACATAAATTCTATTGACCAGGAAAACCCTCCTATAGCGGGTGGGTTCAACTTTCATTTTTAAAAACCAACATGGGAGAGAAAATGTTTTATCAGGCTTCTATAAAGTCTAAAACAAATCTTATATTTCAAACTGGTGTTTGAGGACTGAAATGTTAGTAATCCATGGATTATGAGCAATGGATCCAAAGCAGCTAGTTTATGGAAGCCAAGAGATTTATGTAATCGTGACTTTAAAAAACCATCAGCCACTGTATATAGAGGGAGTTCGTGTGGAACAGGTGGTGGAATGTAAGTTTCTCGGGACCATCATTACAAATGACCTGACTTGGAGCGCAAACACCGCTGCTTTAATTAAGAAGGCACAACAACGGTTGTATTTACTAAGGATTCTTAGGAAACAACAATTGGCTGAGAGTCTACTGACTACCTTCTATCGGAGTTCAATTGAGAGTATATTATCCTACTGTCTCTGTGTATGGTTCTCGAGCTGCACAGTGGCAGAGAAAAAGGCAATTCAGAGGGTGATCAAGACGGCTCAAAACATCATTGGCTGCTCACTCCCCTCTTTGGAAGAACTGTATAGGAATAGATGTAAGAGGAAGATACTTAATATATTGAATGACTCCTCTCATCTGGGACATCAGCTCTTTGAACTATTACCATCGAGAAGGAGATTTAGGGTATTAAGAACAAGGACGACCAGATTTAAGAACAGTTTTTATCCAAGTGCAGTTTTGAGTATGAATGCAGGGTCATAACATTTTTGTGGAATTTAAATGGCTGAGAGTAATGGGGTATTTACATTTTTAAATTGCATAGAGATTATTGTATGGTTGGTTGTGTTTAGTTCAATTTTTTTTCTTTTAGTGGTGTTTGTCCAGTTTTACTTTGTGGAAGAGCACCTCATTTCGTTGCACCTGCTAGCGAGTGTAATGACAAATCAATTCTTACGTCTTATGTCTTATGACTTAAAAATGAGGCCATAATAATTTGAGATTGAATGTATGTCCCTCCACTATCCCCAAAGCTTGTAGAGAAACGCTAGAAAGAATAAGTGATAGCTCAAGAGAGAACACAGAGACCTACTTTCTATCTCTATTTTAACTCATAACCAATTAAAATTTTATCATTGTTTTTTTTAATTATTTAAAAAACCTTTAATATGCCTTTTTTTTACATCTGGGAGATCCCCCTTGAAGCAGATGGAGCGCCAAAAGCTCTACAATCCAAATTAATTTTCATTTTCAACCCACCCACCCCCACTCAGTTTTCAGAAATGAATCAACCTTAGAAATAATTCTAAGCAACCCCAGAGAGCAAGATAAGGTTGGAAAGTTTGAGGTTTCTTTTCACTTTCCTCTTTCAGGGGAACCATGCCCACAGTGCTTAAAGTTGAATGGTTGTGATGTGACTATTGATTGCATCTTTATTGAGGCTGAAAGACAGGGTAATAAATGTCCTATTTTAACAAATGTGACCCAGCCACAGTTCAAGCAGAGGAAGAAAGTGAGAAGAGGCCAAATGGCTTGGTTCCACTTCTCTCATAAAATCCTCAGCTCTTTGTCTTCGTAAAATCAAATTTGGTCATCAAATGCAAATGTGAAGAGTGAATAAGGGATCATCTCCATTTATCTCCATGAAACTGAATGTCAAAATATATACTGGTTAAAAAAACTGGTTAAAATCTGTGCATCTGTCACTTTCTTTTATGCTCCAGAATAACTGGGTAAGGGTTGCTTGAAAGGGATCACAATGCAGGGAAACCCAAAGGGAATTTCTCTCTCTCTCTCTCTCTCTCTCTCTCTCTCTCTCTCTCTCTCTCTCTCTCACACACACACACACACACACACAGACACCTCAATATTTCCTCCCCTTATAGACAGTAAAAAAAATGTACATAAAAACCTTCTGGAGCGCAGATCCTATATCAAGGATAGGGAAACTACGAAAACAAAAACAGTGTACAAGTAAACTTGGTTCAGTTCCAGTTGTTCCAGTTGTATGTGGAACATGTGTATAATGTTCCAGTTGTATGTGGTTGAGCATAGCTTCTCAGAACCTCTTCACTTTGTGCTGGACAAAGAAGGGGAAGTTCATATAGGCTACTTTTCCAGGAAACTGGGGCTTTTGTTGTTGTTGAGGAATTCTCATGCATTTTTCAACGATCCTCTCAAAAGACCTTGGAAACTGTAGCCTCAAACTGTATCAGCTCTGAAAGATGCCAGATCTCTACAGACCTTTATCTCCTTCTCTTGACACTCTCCTAGCCTCAAAGGATCTTTTTCTGTTAATTTCATTCTAAAACAGCCTACAAGAGCTTTGTATCACTGCACAGTTAAATATAAAATGACATTTCTCCATGCCATATGGGAAGCTTCTGCAGAAAGCTTTGGCACTGTCTCTGAGATAATTTCACTGTGCCCACATCTCCCTTCTGTTATAAGCATTCTTGGCTAGTTTCTATTTATTGAATATTTTAATGTAATTTTAGAGCAAATCTAAGTGTTGCTGAATAAACTATCTGGCTGGACCCATACAGCCTGCTCCATAGCATTTAACTCCTTCAAAACAACAGAAATAGCTTTAGCATTATCTCCAGCACTTGCACCTGTATTTCATCAAATCAGATGAACTAAATCAGTCAAATAAATGTACAGAATACTCACATTCCTTTGTTTAACTAAAGAATTTCAAAATGATAATTATTTCTCCATCATGAAAGCTTATTGTTAGGGTTGTGATACATTTTGAAAGTGACTTAGTTGGCCTTCCATCCAATAATATTCGTTCAACAATTAATTTACATTTAAATACATTTGCACATTGTCAGGTGAACCATCTTTTTGCAATACTGAAAAATTTATAAGGTGTTTTAAAAATTGTAAGGAAAAAACTATGACATCAATTTCATATCACCAAAATGGCTTCATAAAGCAGGAATAAGTGAATGTTTAACTCAAAGCAGCATCAGTTAAAATCCATTTTCATCCATGAAAAGTGCAGCTTTAGTCTACCCAGGTATTAGCTTTTAAGAATTCAGCTCTCTGCATTGTCTGCAGATAGATGACAAGTCTGTTCTTTTCTTGCTGGCAAAAAGTATCCTTCAAACTAATACAAGCATTGGCATAATTGCACACCAAGTAACAAATAACAGAATCAGAAGAACCCTCCCAAGCACATTATACTGCATTTACCAGCCAAAAAGATGGGTAAGTTCTAATTCAGTTGTCATCACGGTATGATCTGTTCATTTAACAAAAAAAAAACAGATGTGTCAATTAATTAATTATATACATATCCTGCCTTTTCTTCAATAAACTCATGAACCCCCTATTTCTGCTTAAAGAACTCTATGAGGTAGGCTAATCTGGGTGAGTGAATCAGGTTTTCCACCCGAGTTTCCTTAGTCCTACTTTGGCATAGTGATGACCCAAGGACCCCTTTATACAAAGAACTGCATAATATCCTAGTCTAAAGAGGTCACTAAAGGACAAGGTTACACTAAAGCCGGCTAGTCAGAAAAACAAATGCTGCAAGTGACTCTTATGGAAAAGTACCTAATAGAGATTTATTCAAATCCTTGGGTTGCCCTGAATTGGATGACTTCAATATAAAGTTTGTAGGTAAAATACTGGGGGAAGCTCAGAACCACTTATTTAAAGCAATTGACATGCAGTACTGCAATGCTGGTTAAATTCCTTTGGGGACACAGCAAGGAAACGAAGGAGGCAATGATAATATGTAGAGAGCTGAGCAAAAATGTAGGGAGCCTCATCTTGGATGGTTATAATATCCAAGGCAGAGAAACAGGAGATCAAAATGTGTGAAGGGGAAAGGGAAAAGAACAGCTGGGGGACAGAGAGAATATTCCCATGAATTTACGACTTCATTTCCAAAAGTGAATGATAGTTGAGCTGGCCCTACTTGAGAAGTTCTGTTACGTAATGAAATACCACATCACCAAAGTCAAATTTGTCTTGATGTACTAACATTCCATTATATTTACAGAAACACTTTTCCCACCTGCAGTCTAAAATGTACTACTGTTCTGCTGTTTTCCCAGCCTATGAAGGTTTTACCCTTTTTCTTTTCTCTCTATGGATAGTGCAGAGTTGAATGTAGGGGAAGGAGGGGGTGTGTGTGTAGAAAAACACAATCTTTGAAAGTTGACCTTTGGAGCGTCATGTCAAATTCCACGAATGTGGAACTTGTGTGAATGAGTGACAATTGGGTAACTATGCTCGAGAAAGATAAAAATAATCCAAATAGGTGTTTTTCTTAACTGTTGCAGTTGTGTCAGCAGCAGTTTTACTATATTGTGTTCATACAATTCCCTTCTAAGGATGGCCAGCAATATATATTCCAGTCAGAATTCAAAACCCCAGGGCAGAAAGACTACTGTGGCTTTTGATGATTGAAAACAATGATCCTCAGCCAGTGATAAAACATTCCACAAGTGGAATTCAGTAATATGGCGGGACACAATTCGGTTATTAAAATTTGAATGAAGTCTTTAAAATTATTGTAAACAACAACAACAAAAAACCCTCCAGATTTGGTGTTCTTCTTCAAGCAGTGAGTATATAATCTGAAACTGGGGAAGCTCTTGATGTCTTCCTGGTCATGGTAAGATCGCGCCCTGATTTCTATGGAATTTTCTAGTGTCATTATCCACTGCAGAGAGGCTGGATCCATTAGATGGTCTGCCTCCAGTGTCCGATGGACCCAGATGAGTTTTAGAAAGAGTTAGAGCTTTGGTCTGCTGTATGGTCTATCCAAGCCTTGGTTGCTACTTGGAGTAAGAGTGCAACTAAGGCATTGGATTGGATCACCTCCATGCAACCTCCCCACCCTTGAGGAGTCTGTCACTTCCCATGACTCACAAAGGAGTAGAGGGAGACAAAACGAGAAATATCTAGACCACCATTAGCACCTAACAAAAGATGAACTCGGCCAAACATAGGTTAAATCTATTATTAAGGCCTATCTTGCAGTGATAAGAGTACAAAGCCTCAGTACATTTCAATCCTTACTGTGTCCATATATTACTGCCCTGCCGCCCTCTTTTGGGTGAGAAAGGTAAAGGGGTGGTGGTGATTCTCTTGCAGGGGCATACAGAGGAATTTACTCAGTATTTATTGGACAAGTTAGTTGGATTTGTTTATAGTTGGATGTCAACCTTGTTGCAGGTCCAGAGGACATGCTTAGGAAGGAGTCTTACCCAATTACTAGTACCTGGGAACAGTTTGAACTTGTTGGATATGAGAAAATAGACAGGGCCCTTAGGACTGTGAGTTCATTCACCTCCTCTTTAGATCTATACCCCTCCTGTCCTGCTAAAGTGATTCGGGGGTATAATGTGAGTGGGTCTAATGATGGTTAATGAGAAGATTGTTCCTCTACCTCTTAAATGCCTTGGTTTTCCCTTTTACAAGAAACTGTCACTGGAACCCATCATACTGGATAATATCCATCCAATAACTAACCTCCCCTTTGGGGGAAGGTGATTAAGAAGGTGGTTGCTAAGCAGGTTCAGAGGACCTTGGAAGAAGTGGATTATTTGGAACCTTTTCAGTAAGGATTCAGAGCCAAGTAAGGGATGGAAATAGCATTAGTTGCACTTTTGGATGATCTGTGGCTTGGGCAGGTTGTGGGTTCTGCATTCATCCTTGCCCCACTTGATCTCTCTAGGGCTTTCAATACCATCAACCATGGAATCCTTCTGTATTGTCTCAGAGGATTAAGATTGGGCAGCTCATACTCTGCTGGTTCACCTCCTTTCTGTGGGGGTTGATTCTAGACAGTGATGACTGGGGAGAAGCCCCACCTTTGGCCCCTCCTCTATGAGGTGCCATAGAGTTCAATGTTTTCTCTCCTTCTATTTAACATCCACATGAAACCACTGGGTGTGTTCATCCATTGCCTTGGGGTGAGGTATCAGCCAAAGATACCCAATTGTATATCTCTTCCCGTGATGAATTAAGTGCTGTCATGAATGTCTTATCCCATTATCTTTGAGGTTCTCTCCCTGTGCCTTGCAGTTTGTCTATTTTTAATTGTTTATATTATAATTTTTAATAATGGTTTTTAATCTTTTTATAATGACTCTTTTATATATTTGTTGTTTTATTTGTTGTATGCTTCCCAGAATAATTTGTTGTGAGATGGGTAGCTATATAAAGTTGATGAATAAGTAACAACAATTTTTTTGTAAGCACGTTGGGATATTTTTTTTAAAATGGGGCATTTTTTAATCTTGCTGAGACCCAAAGTCTTTGAGTGGTTGCTGAAATTCAAGATACAAAATGCCAACAATTATAGGTTTAAAATCAGTAACAAAATTACAAAGGAAGCTAATAAGTCTTACCTCGGTAAATACAGCTTTCCATTGGAGGTAAGCACGGAATTTCGTTGTAGTTGTCTACAGAATTGCTCCCACAGAAGGTGCTATTTTTGCTATTTTTCTGTCAATAAAGTTCAAGCTATGGGAAGATAGGGTACAAGAGAGCGAAGCTAGTGAACGGAAGAAGAAGTCTCAATTAAGGGTCAGACTGATTTAAGAAGAGCAAGCTACCGTTTCTTTACACCAAGGCTGGAGTTCTTCTAAAAAATGCTAAAGAAAAGTTGGCACTGAACTGACCTGTCAAAGAAAGAATGGGAGGAGAAGAATGGCTGGATGTGGTGTTAAAGTTATTAAAAGCTAAAATGATTTCAAATATTCACGTGCAGGTTTTTCAAGCAAGGAGTAAAACCGAGCCTGTATAGAGACAACAAGGCAATATATTGCGTGTGAACGTTGACGAAGACATTTGTCAAAAGGCACTAAGACTAAAGGAAATGCAATTGCTGAAAGAATAACCTGGAGGTAAACTGATGAGAGTCACAGTAGTAGCTACTGGCAGAGGGTGCAATTGTGTGTTATCTTTGCAAATTCAGATTCCCAAACCTGTGCTGACAAAAGAAGGAAAGATAGAGGCCTCAGACTGCCATTATTCTCTCTCTTGCAAATATCCTCACTGCTTGTAAGAACGTTTGTTTCCAGCTGATCCCGAAGTAGAAATAACCTCCCTGGCAGAGAAGGAGGCACTTCAGTGGGGCATTTGCATAGCTAAACAGACAGGTGGAAAAAGCTTAATCCTACCCACACCTGCTTATTTTCTCCAAGACTTTTTCTAGTGCAATCGAGTCTTTTTCAGGTTCCTCGATGCTATTGAGAAGGATAACACATCCTTGCTCAACCTGGGTGATCTGATGCATGAATATTAATTTGTCACATTCTCTGCACTGGAAAGGATAGCTAAAGAATTTCACATATCCAGTCTGGAAGAGGCTGGGGCTACATACTGACTTGGTTTGGTCCCGAAAGTCTACTTCCACCATCTCTCTCTTTAGTTCTCATCCAGTAGGTCCATCCTAAAGACCTTTAGTGGCCTGAAGCAAGGGAGATCGTTCCTCCTTCCTGTTCTATGTACAAAATGCAACCCATTTGGCAACTGAATCTTATTTCAACATTAGCATCCTCCACTATGTCTGAGAACAATTTTAAAAATATAAGAGCCAACTGCAAAGCACACCCAGTTCTGTGTTCCTACACTGCCCGTGTCAGATCTCTGCCTCTCAGGCAACATTTACCACTTCAGATGTCCCCTCTGACACCAGAGGCCTCCTGGCAACAACCTGGTCTTTCTTAAGAGGTTATAGGTAAGTCAAGTGGGATGGAATCATCAACCAGATGTACATGCAGATCCTTTTGTATTTTATGATGTTGAATAATGCTTGACATCAAATCCTATCTATCCAAAATTTAAATACAGTCCCAAGCGCAGAACTCTTGCTTTTCTTTGTATGTAGAAAAAAAAAGTCTTGGTTTGTTTTTGGGGTTTAAAAAAAACACAAATTAAGAATTGAGCTAATGTTGCAGACAGGAATGGCAGACTGAGATTCTGGGGGGGAGGGAAATGGAAGAGCATTGCAGACATTTTTTAAAGGTGAATAAATAGTATCTCTCAACTGCAGTCCCTTATCTGTAGCCGAGGGCCAATAATAAAGAAGGCAGATACAGAGACAATTTAAGATAAAAGAAATCCCTAGCTTAAATCTCACCTTGGGTTCAAATCCACCAGCAACTTTAGACAAGCTGTGCTTCATGTAAAAGCAACACAGGGTATCTATCATTGGTCTATCTTTGAGAGTTAGCTTGTTGAGGATTATTGGTAGAGCACGTGTGAAGTGCTTCAAAATGGCCCAAGAAGCACACTAATGAGTTGTTGTGAATGGAACAATATATTGTCTTGTTAGTTGTATCCAATTTAGAATGGATGCAGTTACTCTGTATTTTTAGCAACTCTCTGCTAGAACGATCCCACAATCTATTTATTATTTTATTTATTTTATTTATTTATTTGATTTGCCAATTGTATACCAGATAATAAGTATAAGTGTATACATAGTTGTGAATACATGAAAGGGGTACATATAAGAAAAATAAAAGAATAAGAAAAACAATAGGACAGGGACGGTAGGCACGTTGGTGCGCTTATGCACGCCCCCTACAGACCTCTTAGGAAAGGGGTGAGGTCAATAGTAGACAGTCTAAGGTTAACGTTTTTGGGGTTTGGGGAAGAAACTACAGAGTCGGGTAGAGTATCTGCCTCCCTTGCTGCTCCAAGAGGAAAACAAAGGTGTTTTTTTTAAAAAAAAAAAAAAAGATGGACAACAGAGAAATAATGAGATGGGTTTTCAAGGCAATCCAAAAAAAAAAAATCTAACGTGGATTCCCAGCGGTTAATTCCAACATCCATTAAAAATCTGATTAAATTAAAATACACACGTGCACACACAGAAGCTCATTCCATCTCACCTAATGGGGCAGAGAGCATTACTGGCCAGCAAATGGATTTCTTTAAATCCCCATCCCAACTCCCTGGCTTGGCTTTAGCTGAAATGAATCATTGCAATTTTGGAAGACCCTTGGAAAGCCTTCGTTAACGCAAACCCAGCTTCCCCCCCCCACCTTAAGCCATTTGGAGCATCCGACGCTGCTTCCTGGGTTCCACTGTCAGTGAGAAAAACTGGCCTGACTCTTCTGCCTCCTTTTGTGCTCCAATGCCTGAGCAAGAATTTGACCTTCCCTGCCACGCTGGTTTTGGGTTTGGGGTGGGGGCGGCTGGGGAGAGAGACAATCTTGCTCTTCTCTCTGCAGTATCAGCTTGCAAACATCTCAAACTTTTGCTGAGGTGTCATTTGGTCTCATTTCACCAATTGGGGGATGGAGGGGGGGGGGAGAACGCTTCTGATGCTTCATACCATCCATATTAATTTCCATTCATCTTTTTCTCTGCTAAACCGTGCCCTATTCGCCAGGATAGGTAAACAATCTCTAGATTTTGTATTATTTCCTCCCCCACTTTTTTTTTCTTTTTCTCTCTCCAGCTCCGCCCGGATTCTAGAGGGATTTTAATCTTTTTTTTCTGATTTCTCATTGTAGTAAACAGAATAGATGCAGGGAGAAACCTTTCCAGTGGATTCCAGGTACAGATTTTGAGGACAGGGGAATGAAAAGGAGAGGGAGAATTGCCGGTATTTTCCCATTGAACAAGACCAAGTTGTTAACATTTAAGTCACCCTCCATATTAAAATTCAGTAGGAATTACTCTGTACGGAAAGAAGCATGAAGAATAAAATGATGTAGCAAACATTCCTGCAGGGGGGAAAAAAAAACATAAAGATAGAAGAACCTATCAAAGGCTGATATATAAGGGAGAGCAAACAATTCAATAGAGATCAGCATCTCAGACAGACAAATAAACCAACGAAGAGGAAAAGATACTCACTGCCTTTGACCTGTCCTGCTCCGGAGATCTTTGCCAAGCGTGTGATCAGACAGGCTCTAGGAAGAGAACAGAGCAATCTCTTAAGCAGGGGCAAAAGCCACAGAGAGAGACAGACACACCTCCCAGTTTCCCCCCTCCCAGTATTCCCCCTGAGTAATAGCTCAGCTGAAAGCTCTGATCATCCCGTCTCCATATCACATCCCACAAAACCCCCTAAAGCAATCTAACTGAGCGGGCTTGAGGTCCGGCACTGCAGAGCCAGCCAGCTCACATGTTTCCTGGGTGGGATTTGAGAAGTGTCCACCTGATCAGAGCTTTTGGAAGCATCTTCTTTCATCTTGCTCTTTTCTTCTCCACCTGATGCCAAATCTCTTTTGATTCTGCTAAAGGAAGGCTTTGCTCGGAGTATTCAATAAATGCCCGGCTGGCAAACATTTGCGGACTGAAGCGGATTCAGGCAGAAGTTCTCTTCTCCCATAAGCATTCCAGGCAATTGTTTACCCCAGTCATTAGAATAAAGCATCTCCTTGCAGTGTTTAACGTAAGTCCTTGGTGGATTTAGGGTAAGATGGGAGATCCATGCAGATTCTAGGCTGGAGCTCAGCAAAGAAGAATAACATCACAGCACCAAAGCCAGGAAAGTCAAATTGCATCTATTAAATCACAATGAAGGTTTCTCATTGGGTGCAGCTATGTGATCAATGCATAGCCAGTTCTTTATAAAAGGTAAACTAAAGAGAAATGTGTGAATTCCTCCCCAACTTCAGCTTGGTGTTATCTCACATTTCCTCATGCTTCCTCTCACCTGAATCTCATCATCAGTCCAGATCTCCTGCCAGCTTATGTGCACCTATTTCTCTTCCTTTAAAAAAAAAAAATGAGGAGGCTGGAAAGAGTTTTGCTGATGACTCTTTGCAGTAAGTGAATTTCCCAAGGTTTAGCCTTTTTACAAGCCTTTTTGGTTGGCTACCCTACCCACAGTTTGCTTGGTTATTCATTATTTATTTTTGCAATTTCCATTAACTCGGTTCCGAGCAGGCTCTGAACACTTAAAATAATGCAAAAGTTAAAATGGTTAAAAAGAAAGAAAAACCC
This sequence comes from Notechis scutatus, assembly GCF_049901735.1. Taxonomy (NCBI): domain Eukaryota; kingdom Metazoa; phylum Chordata; class Lepidosauria; order Squamata; family Elapidae; genus Notechis; species Notechis scutatus. The sequence continues at coordinate 103,067,731 of NC_142011.1, read as the reverse complement.
TCAAAACTAATGACAATCCAAGCTTGATGAAACATTTGTTATAGTTAGGTCAAATATTTTATTGGATGATAAAAGGATGTCTTTGCACTCAAGGACTAGCTCTCTTTGACAGTAGATCAACACTCTGATGTACTGCCTGCCAGATTCTATTAACTTCTATACCAACATTCTGTCATAAAGCCAGTCTGGTCTAGTGGTGAAGGCACCAGGCTAGAAGCCAGGAAACTGGGTTTGAGTCCTGCCTTAGGCATGAAAGCCAACTGAGTGACTTACGACCAGGCACTCTCTCTCTCACAGCCCAATTCACCTCACAGGGTTGTTGTGAGGAAATTAGGAGGAGGAGGAGGAGGAAGTATTGTGTACGTTCACTGCCTTAATTTATTTATTAAAATAATAAATGTGGGATATAACAAATACAAATAAATAAATAATGCCCATGACATGCTCTTCAATTCTAAATCTGCCATTAGTCCAATGAAGTTGCATACAGTACCTTCATCTTAGTTAGAACTATAATTGAAGCTTTCTCCTGAAGTCCAGATTGAACAAGCAAGAGCAGAAGGTCAAGATTTGAATGGCATTTTGGTCCTTGAAGAGAAATCGTTCAAGTCACTGACTCAAAAGTCCTACAGGTAGTACCATAGAACTTCAGATTGGCTTAAACCTCAAATAATTATCCTAGTTAATATTTTTTCAAGTCAAGACTGAATAGCAGTCTCATCCCTCCATTCTGCTGACCAATTGGCAGTGTTGATTCCCTTCTGACTTGCACTGTGCCCAAAGCAAACACTGAGATGTAGCTATTCAGGGTTAAACTTGACTCAAAAATCATTTTTTTCCTTTAGAGTAATAATGCAAGCCTTGAAGCCACAAACAATGTTGTTTTAGATATCTAAGTTCTGAATCAAACCAGATTTTTGCATGCTTGGTTGCTTGGTAACATGTGAATTTACTAACAATCTGGATTTTTTGTTGTGAATATTATTTATTTATTTATTTTGTTTGTTTATTAAAACATTTAAGGAACAAAATAAATGAGTACATAAAAGAGAGAAGAAAGTAAAAAAGGACATTGTAGATGGAAAATAAAATATCAGTAAACAAAGAGAAAATTTACAATTATCATAAAACTTAACATTCCTTAATTAAACAATTGAATTATTGATTCAATTACATAATATATAAAACTAGACTCTGACAATATGATTACAGTTTATCAGCGAGTCAATATTTTCTACCTGTTTAAATGATGAGATTGTATATATAGAGTAGACTGATAATGTTTTTGTAAGCGTCCCCAGGTATAATCCAAATTCTGCTTGGTCTTTCTTTCTGGTGTGGTTTCAAAGGCTAAATCAGGGGTCCCCAACCCCAGGCTGCAGGTCAGTGCCAATCCGTGGCCCACCAGGAACCAGGATCTGGGGAGCGCATGAAACCACACTGTCTGGTCCACAGAACAATCACCCTCCACAGAACCGGTCCCTGGTGCTCAAAAAGTTGAGGGCTACTGTGCTAGATACAAACACACAAGCCATCCCAACTAACATCTTGTAATACCCATCCAGCAAGTTGGATCAAGGTTCTTGAAGCATTGTGTTTTACCGTTATCCTCATTATCACATCATGCAGGCACATCACAAAAATACTTCCAGGAATTATACAAAGTGTTCTACCTGGCTGACACTGCCATGCCCTCCCCCCCCACCCAAAAAAATACAACACAGATACATTAGGAAACAAATCAACTCAGGTAAGAGTTTCATCAGGCACCTTGTTGTAAGAGCAATAATAATAGTTTTATTTAGTATATGTTTGTATAAAATGTGACTTATAAAAGGCAAACTTATATGCAGACTTACATAGTATTGAGTTATTTGTTCCTTTGTGTCTAAATCATCTTTCTATAAAAAGTCAGCAGTATGTGAATGTAATATAGACAGAATAAAGCACAATGATATTGATTGGTCCCTGCTAGCCTTCTACAAAGTGTTGAAAATCTGATTATTTGCCCAGGCAAGGGATTTGTGAAGTTAGTGAAGCATGGCTGGGTTGATATTATATTGCTTTTACCCTTGGCTACCATTTTTTTTATGAACTGTATGTTCTGAACTGCATGTTTGAATGGTTTTATATTATTGTTTTGGTTAAAAATTTGCCTTTCAGTGTCACTGTAATAAGATGGACAGCCATTGTAAATTTACTTAATAAATTAATAAATACTTATTAGCAAAATTGATTCCCCAAAGTTTGTACTGCTGACAGTGGTGGGATTCAATTTATTTTACTACTGGTTCTGTGGGCATGGCTTGGTGGGCATGGCAGGGGAAGGATACTGTGAAATCTCCAATCAGAGGTGGTATTGGCTGGTTCTCTGAACTACTCAAAATTTCTACTACCGGTTCTCCAGAACTGGTCAGAACCTGCTGAATACCACCTCTGACTGCTGATGGCAATCATGAGAAGAAGAAAGCTGTATTTTGTCATTTTCTAATGGGAGAGGACATATTCCTTTTTTTCGCAGATGTTTCCATACTCCTCACTGGTAACCCCCTTCTTTTAAGGGTTCCCTGATAAGATTTGATGATAGACTGGCATCAGTTAGGCTTATCTTTCTGATCTTCAGACATTATGTACATTGTAGAAATTTTGAGCCTTCTATCTAAGTAAACAGAAGAGAAGGGGTTTTGGATCTTACTGCCTAAATTCAGAAACAGAAAGAATACAAGTTTTCTTCCGCACATTCATACATTACTCAGTTTCCTGGTAGACAGCAAAAAATAAATAACTCCTTCATCCTGTTTGTTATGGGGATAGTAACAGCATTCTTCCAATCCTGAGACACAAATGCAACCTTCACACACATTAAATACATTTTACAACCAGTCCAGTAAACAAACCATATATTTTAACATTTACAGTTAGGATTCCTACATCTGCAGTTTTACTAATTTTCAGCAATCCCCCAGAATTTATATCTGTTCATCAATTGTTCCTCAGACACAACCATTTATAGCATTTATTTCAATACCCTTCTTTGACATATCATCATTCTCGTGCAAATCTCTTAAATCTCTTAAATTTTATTTCAGTTTTATCCCAAATAATTTCATTGCTTTTGTCTTTAGTTCATTTTGCTGGGTATTTTATCCATTCCAAAATCACCCTGCATTTTCTACAGCTCTTAGAGGCTTTGATCTCATGCCTTCATGCTCTTTCTGACTATATTCTTTTGATTATCATTTTTTTTCTCACAAGCATTGAACATTATTTTGCTATCAGCCTCATTTTTGCAGCATTCTCTGATATACAATTTTCATAGCATATTTGACTTTATCATTCCATTTAGCAGTTTCATGTATTTTCTATTTTTAAAAACTCCAAAAACTTCAGGGATATCCCCCCCCTCACACATACACACGCACACACTATCCATTCATTTTGTTCAAGCAATTTCCAGATTTTCTTTCCATTCATTCGAATGGCAGATAATTTGCTCCTTTTTATATAGAACTTGTGCTTTCTCTTCCTGCAGTTGTTCTACTTTCATTCTTTTTCTGTCACCTTCATCTTTCTTCACTAATTGCCTCTATTTTTCATAATTGAAATCAAACCAGTCAATTAGATTAATATTAATTACATTCCTTGGCATATTTATAGAATCATGCTTTAATTATGTATTCAGAATGTACTTTTTTAATGATTAAAATTCTTGTTCATTTTGGGGACTCTGGATGTCCCAATTATGCTTTTGCACTCATCTCATCCATCTACCCATGTCACCTGCAGATTTCTGGTTCATCATCACCACTCATTGGGGCATAGACTGAAACTATCTCCAGTCTATGGATTACTACTTTCATATGTTACCTAAATGACACTAATTATTTTGTTCTGACATACGTTTCTAGTCCTTCCGTTTTTCACTGAACCGGTACATGTATTCATCAACCCAGTTTCATAATATCAGAGCATCTTCAGTAATATTTTTATACCCTTCTTCTTCTATTTCACAATCCATTAATCTTCCTTCCTTGCTTGCTTCCCTTCCGTTTTTGCTCTTTGCCATTTACCTCTCTATCATTTCATGTCACAATCCGCCATGTGGACTCGTACATTCATCATTGATTTGGTCAAGTGAGCCTGTCCCATTATACTCAAACATACTCATGCTACTCTAGGCAACCTAAGCAACCTAGGAACCAAGACAGAGGTTAAAATTAAAGCAAGGCAGAAGTGATGGGATTTTGATGGAGGAAAAAAGCTAAAAAAAAAAAAAAGCCACACATACCATTGTTATCTATGCAATTCAGAGCACTCAATTTCACCCATTGAATTCCTGGGGGTTGTGGGGAAGGTGAGTTAGGCTGATTTGATGCAAGGCCGCTAGTTATACAAGGCTGTCGTCCCAAGAACCAGTGTCACCTCAGGCTGCTATTTTTCTTTTTTGCAGTCAGTGAAAGCCTGTCTCAACTGAACAGCCAGCAAAAGCCCTCTGTCCTTTTGGCTCTAGAAGCCTGGCCACTCCTTAGTGGAGCAAGTGTGACAGAGGTATCACCATCACCTACGATAAGCTGGCACCAAAATTTATCCAGGGTGCCTTACCAAAGAAAGCCTGGCAGAGGGCTGATATCTCAAGAGAGACTGGGCATCACTTCAGTTCAGGGGTGGGCTTCAAAAACTTTAGCAAAGGGTTCTCTGCATTGTTGCTGGGTGGGTGTGGCCATGGTGGGTGTGGCCTAGTTGGCCTCCTGCACCACAGCGGGGGGGGGGCAGGTTTGCCCTCCCGGGCTCTGGAGGCTTTCCTGGAGCCTCCGGGAGGGTGAAAACTGCCTCCCAGGCTCCAGAGGCTCTCTGGAAGCTGGAAACAGGCCCATTTCTGGCCTTCCTGAACTTCTGGGAGGCCCTCCCCAAGCCTCCACACATGCCCTGCACTTACCTGCATCCAAAACAGGCCACGTGGGGACTCCTGGGAGGGGCGAGGTGGGGCCAGCCAGGAATGGGGTTTGGGGGTTCTCCAAACTGCGTAGAATCTTATCTAGGGACTCTCCCGAACCCCTGCGAACCCCCAGCAACCCACCCCTGCTTCAGTTCCAATGCAGTGGATTGAACCAGCTGGATAATACCTCAGCTGCGGAGTCATATTTTGGCAGAAAGAGATGAAAAATGGCAGAAGTCAGAGATGGGCCTTGTGCTCATGATAAGCCTGTCTTTGCACTATATCTCTTCAGATGGAAACTAAGAGGTCTATATAGAATGCTCCTCTGTGGTACACACAAACAAGCAAACAAGATCATAACATTCAGAAACAAACACACCATGTATAGGATTTCTTGATGGAAGAAGATTTATATGAGCCTTGTTTACAGTCTGAAATGACACTCCCCAAACATCCAAATGTGCTGCCATACTAAGGGCTAAATTTAATATGGTGAATCTGAAACTGCATACAGAAGCTTTTCTTTTTCTTTTTCTTTTTCTTTTCTCTTTCTGAAAGAGAAATTACATCCAGAGCAACATAGCTTTTTCAGTTGGTTAAATTCACACGGAGAATGAAGGTAAATCTCCATGTCTTCTTGGTTCTGCTCCACAGCATTCCTCCCATTCTCCCTAAACTGGCTCATGCATCATATCTCCTTTGCTCTTAAAATTTAGGGCTAAGAGAACAAAGAGATGTGGTGATGTGAGCTGTATTTAATTCAGCCAGTTCATTCAAATCATAACAGTGAATTTAGAATGCAACAATGGCATCTTTGAAAGCTAAAACATAAAATTATGTGATACTTTCTGTAGATGGCGGGAAAGAGACTCGAGACCAGTGTGATTTTTAGCTCTTTATTTCTTTGTTAAGTTCTGTGCTTGACCTAGGAGCCGTGACAACCCTTCTTATAGGGATCACTCGCGGCTTGCAGCCAATGACAGTTCTTTGAATCTCCCACGATTGGCCGGGCCAATCGCGGGCGATTCTTAGAGAACCAATCCAAATAGGTTATTTGAACCAATCCCTGTACAGCGTCTCTGGGCCAATCAGAAGAGGGTATTCCAAGTATGTTAATATGGAACACCCCTCCCCTCTTGGTTCAGTCCAACCTACGTAATGTAGTCCCGTAAGTAGGCGGGGCTCTTAGTATGCCTACTTGACCTGCGCAGCTCAGTTGTGTTGTTGCCTTCGGCTGGTTCAGACGGGATCGCTGTTTCTCCCGTCCTTCTCGGTGGAACCTCCTGGAAGGGTGAGTCAGTCCTGCCACGCCCACCCGGTCTACCCGGGTCGGTCTCGGCTCCGCCGCTCCCGCCTGGTCTTTCTGGGCTGGTCGAGCTGGCTTGGCTGTTTCTTCCAGGAGAGGCCTCGTGATGGTATTCTGCTGCCGGTTCCCTTCTGCCGAAGTCGTCTGCCGGTAAGTAGTGTTGGTTTATTTTTGGGCCTATTGGTGTTGGTTGGGGGGTGTTCAGTTTGTTGTTGTGTCATCGGAGGGTTTTCCCCTCCCTTTTGGTTAATGTTTGGAGAATCTCCCCCCCCCTGGTTTTTTTATTATCGTTTATTTGGTGTGGTATTTGTGTGTGTGGTTTATCTGTGTTCCCCATGTTGTCGGTGTTTCTCTCGGTTGTTCTCGACCTCAGTTGGTCTATGTGCCTTTTCCAGCTTCTTCCATCTTCCGTTTTCAGCTGGTACGACCGGGGCCCCGTTACTTGGGTTATTTTGGCTGGTATCCAGAGTGGGTCCCCCGTAAAGTTTTTTGCATATACTAAGTCCCCTGGTGTAAATATGCGGTATTTACTGGAAGAGTCTGGCGGTTTTTCAGGGTTGTATGTTGGGTGCAATCTGTCTAAATGTGATCGTAGTTTCCTGCCCATCAGGACTTCTGCTGGGCTTTTGTTTGTTGATGTGCTGGGTGTTATGTGTTGTATCGTCAGCATTTTATTTATTTTGTCCTGAATGTCCCCCGTGTCCATTTTTTCTAGTGCGTCTTTGGTATACCGAACCATGCGTTCCACCCGTCCGTTCGCCGCCGGGTGAGTGGGCGCTGTTAAGGCATGCCGTATGCCTAGTTTGGCAAGGAATTTTTCAAATGACAACGCCGTGAATTGTGGCCCGTTGTCTGAAACTAACAAGTCCGGCAGTCCATGGGTTGCGTATAGTTTTGTTAATTTTTTTATGACGGCCTCTGTTGTTGTGGATTGCATGACGCTGACCTCCAGCCAATTGGAGCAAGCATTGACAGTTATTAAAAATGTATGTCCCTTTGTAGGTCCCGCAAAATCTATATGGACCCTTGACCAGGGGCCCCTGGGTGTCTCCCACTCGAGGGTAGGAGCGGAAGGAGGGTTAGGTCTGGATTTCTGGCATTTGCCACATGTTGCCACCCATGCCTCAATGTCTTTGTCCATCCCTGGCCACCAGACGTAACTCCTGGCCAGGGATTTCATTTTGACAATCCCCGGGTGTCCTTCATGTAGCATGGCCAACACCCTTGTTTGTATTTTTTCAGGAATTACAACTCTGTCCCCCCATAGTATACATCCCTTTTGTGTAGATAGCTCGGTTTGTCGGTTCCGGAAAGTTTTGAATGGCTCGCCGTCATCGGTTTCCAGCCACCCTTTTTCCACCCAGTTTAAAACCCGCGCCAGTTGCCTGTCTTTTGCAGTTTCTTTGGCAATGTCTGACGCGGTCATGGGTAGGTTGGGTAATGTCTCTATCTGTAGTATGGACGTGGTGGGTGCTGGATCGTCTTCCACGTCAGGTAGGGGGGAACGGTTCAGGGCTTCAGCGTGTGATATGCTTTTCCCTGGCCAGTGGATTAATTGGTAGTTGTAGGAGGCAAGGAAATCGGACCACCTTGTCATCCGTGGTGACAATATGTTTGGGGTGGCCTTGTTCCCTGCCAGTATTCCCAGGAGTGGCTTGTGATCGCTAATGAGGGAAAAGGTCCTACCGTACAGGTATTCATGGAACTGCTTTACTTCAGTGATCGCTGCTAGTGCCTCCCTGTCCAGCTGGCTGTAGTTCCTCTCTGCCCTGGACAATGTCTTTGAGTAGAATGCGATTGGCGCTTCTCTCCCGTCCGGGAGTGTGTGGCTTAGGATAGCTCCGACGCCGAATGGTGATGCGTCGGAGGTCACGGTCAACGGTAGGGTTTCGCTGTATTGTATAAGGACCGATTCCGATGTCAGCAGGTCTTTTATTCTTTGGAATGCGGTTTCTTCCCGCTTGCCCCAGGACCAGGTGGCTGTCTTGTCTAACAGTCTATTAGAGGCTCCGCCGTTGTTGCCTTCTGTGGCAAGAAAACATTATAAAAGTTAATGAGTCCTAGGAATGCCTGTAATTCTGTTTTGTTCTGTGGTCTGGGGACTTCTTTGATGGCTTTAATTTTCTTTTCAGTGGGGCGGATTCCATTTTTGTCAATTAAATACCCCAGGAATTCCACTTTCTCGGTGCATAGCTAGCACTTTTCTTTTTTAACTTTGAGTCTTGCCTCTTTAAATTTTTGCAGGACTTTTCTGAGGTGGCTTTCCAATTGGTTTTTGTCCTTGGCAGATACCAGCACGTCATCGAAATAGGGCACCTTTTATTCCTTGTAACAACCGTTCCATCAAGCTCTGGAACACCCCTGGGGCCACACTGACTCCAAATTGGAGTCTTTTGCAATGGCATGCCCCCCTGTGGGTCACAATGGTCTATGCCTCGGCTGTTTCGGGGTCGACTAGCAGTTGCTGGTATGCCTGCGCCAGATCGAGCTTTGCGAAGACTTTTCCTCCCCCCAGCGAGTGTAGGAGGTGCTGTACCACCGGAACGGGGTATGCATTCTGCTGTAATGCGTGGTTGAGGGTGGCCTTATAGTCTCCGCAGATTCTCACAGACCCGTCTGGCTTAATTGGGGTTACTATTGGGGTTTCCCACCGTGCGTGGTCTATTTGTTCCAGGACCCCTTGTGCGATGAGCTTGTCCAATTGCTCATCGATCTTCGGTTTGAGTGCGAAAGGGACTCGCCTTGGCTTTAACCGGATCAGGGCTATGTTTGGGTTCAAATTAAATGAAATAGGGGAACCACGGTACTTTCCTAGCTTCCCGTTGAATACGTCCTGGAAGTCCCGCATTAGGTTCTCCTCCCAGTCTGTCTCAGTGACGCGGTTGATGCCTGTCACTTCGATCCCCAATGGCGTGAACCACTCTATCCCCAGCAGGCTTGGGTGGTCTCTGTCTATGATAGTCAGTGGGAGTATTTCTGCGTGTCCTTTGAAGGTTATGTGAAAATGTCCGACTCCGACTACGGGGATTCTGTTCCCCTGGTAGTCCTTTAAGGTCAATCTTTGGTTTTCTAGCTCACGTCTCTGTATGCTGGGTACTAGGCGCTTTATGGTGTCCCAGGATACCATAGACAGGTATGATCTGGAATTCACCTCCATGTTACACTGCTGGCCTTCGATGCCGACCTGCACGTATATCTTTCGGGCATCGGTTGTGCTCGAGTGCCCAATGGTAACCGTTTAATGGGTTTCCTCCTTCCGGCGGGTTTCGCTGAGCCGCTTGCTTCTGCCTTCGTGGCTCCAATGGCTCTCTGCATGGCTGTCTCTGGTCCTGGGGGGGGGTGCTGTTATGTCGCCTCTGGCTGTAGTTCTTTTTATTATGGCAGACCTTAGCGATGTGTCCCCATTTTTCCCAGTGCCAGCAAATAGTGTCAAGAAACCGGCACTCTGAACGGGGGTGGTCTCCTCTGCACCCGGTGCACTGGAACCCTGACTTACAACCTCTCCTCTCCCATCTGTCTCGTTCCGACTGGAGTCTGTGAATTTCTTCCTCCTCCTCATCGGTCTCGGAAAGGGAATCGATGTCCTCATGGTGCGCGGTCATGGTGGTGGCTTTTTGGCTTCCCTCTGGTCTCTTTTCCTGGGGTGGGCTTGCTTCTGTCGGTGTTTGCCGGGCTACCACGTTCATTTGCCGCATGGCGGCTGCTGACTTTTTTGTGGCTTCGGCTGCGGTGGCCTCAGCGATGGCTTCTGTGACCGTGATGTCTGGTCAGGTCAGCAACCGGCTCTGGAGTGTGAGGTCTCTTAGTCCGAGAACCACGCAGTCTCTCATGGCCTTGTCCATGTTAGAAAACCCACACTCACCTCCGATGTTCCTCAGAGCCGCTACGAAGTCTCCGATGCTTTCCCCTTCTTTCTGGTTACATTTATAAAACTCGTGCCTCCGGATGAGGTTGGAGACAGCCAATGCATAATGGGTCCGTAGTAGCCGGTCCAGGTCTGGCCATGCCATCTCTTTCACATCCCGAGGCTTGGCCAATGCTTTGGCCATTTTGAACACTGCGAGCCCGCAGTGTGTCAGGAACACGGCTCTCTTCCTCTGGTCGGTTGCGTCCTGTAGGTTGTTGCTTTTGAGGAACATGAGGAACCGATCGATATACAATTCCCAGTCCTCTGCTGTTTGGTCGAATGGTGCGGGTGGCGAGTTGCTGCTGGCCATCTCGTCTGTTGGTCAGTCCTGGTCGCCACGTGCTCGACTGGCCTCCTTTGTCTTGGGATCCCATCCTCGTCGCCAGTGTTAGATCGCGGGAAAGAGACTCGAGACCAGTGTGACTTTCAGCTCTTTATTTCTTTGTTAAGTTCTGTGCTTGACCTCGGAGCCACAGCAACCCTTCTTATAGGGATCGCTCTCAGCTTGCAGCCAATGACGGCTCTTTGAATCTCCCGCAATCGGCCGGGTCAATCGCGGGCGATTCTTAGAGAACCAATCCAAATAGTTTATTTGAACCAACCCCTGTACAGCATCTCTGGGCCAATCAGAAGAGGGTATTCCAAGTATGTTAATATGGAACACTTTCGTGTGTGTGTGTGTGTGTGTGTGTGTGGTCAGTTTAAATATTTATATCTGTAGATATTAATTATTAATAAGGAAGCTTGCTTCCTGGAAACTAAACAAAAATATCTGTACAGTAGTCCAATACATCTACTTTTCACTTTCACTAGTTTAGGGGTACAATCATTTAGGATTGAAATGATGCTCAAGTATTTGCAAGTCTTATGGCAAATGAAAGTAATGGACAATAAGAGCCATGGTGGCACAGTGGTTAGAATGCAGTATTGCAGGCTAACTCTGCCTACTGCCAGGAGTTCAATCCTGACCAGCTCAAGGTTGACTCAGCCTTCCATCCTTCCAAGGTCAATAAAATGAGGACCCAGATTATTGAGGGCAATATGCTGACTCTGTAAACTACTTAGAGAGGGCTGTAAAGCACTGTGAAGCGGTATATAAGTCTTAAGTGCTATTGCTATAAGCAGATTGGCATTTCCCAATATTTTAGATCGGGGTGTCAAACTTGATTTCATTTTCCCAGGGTCTCTGGTCCGCAGGATTTAAAATTATGGGTTTAGTGGTCCCTGAGGTCCAAAAGGTTAGTGACCCTTGCACTAGTGCACCCTGCTCCAATTGACTGCAGTGCCTGGCATTCCCTGATCCATCCAGCAACTAGCCATTCCTCTGAGCAGCCATTTGGTCCTGTGCTGCTATGTAAACCTGCAGGAGATCCAACAATGGCCTATTAAGTCAATAAGCAATACTCAACCCTGAGCACTCATGCTACATTCAGCCCTTACTTCACACCATAGTTTCTTTTCCATTTCTTCATAGGCTAGATGACACATGCTCTTATTGCTTTCCTATCCCCTGCCGATAATACCACAAAGCTTCCCTTTCCTTAACTTTGAGTTACAAGTAAGAATATTGCTGCTTTGTTTCTATCAAGCTGAACTATCAGTTCTTCCTTACTATAGAGCTTCTGTAGCCTACAGAGGAAGTAGAAAGAAAAGAATAACCTGTTCCATATCACTTTAATTACTGCAGCATCAGAACAATAAGAGAAAGAGAAAAAGAGATCTTATATTATTTGCTAACTCAGTTAAGGCGATGGGAGTAATGTGTTTATAGAACTACTAGCTGAGCGCCAACGTCATGGTGATGTTGATGCTGCTGCTGATGATAATGATGATGATAATGATAATGAGGTTATCCATTCAGTCATGTGTGATTCTTGGTGATTCTATGGGCCACATCTCTCCACATTTTCCAAACTTGCACTATTTCTTTGAGTTTTTCTATGCTCTGTCTGGTGTCAGCTTTGATGGTGTGAATGCCAAAGTGATGATCTGCAATTCTGGTTGCCACAATTTTGCTGTGGCCAAATCTTTTTTTGGGGGAAAAACCAATAGAATACTGATTGCAGGCCATGCCTTTATCCATCTGAAATGTCCAGCTCTGCGACGACCCTACCCTATACTGATCACCTGCCTTCACCTCCAGTGTAATGACAAAGCTGTCTCTAGATGCTGGCAGCCTGAGCTAGAAAGCATCACTTTAATAACAACCAAAGGTAATTTAAGGACATAGCACACATAGGCAGAGATGCAATGAAGGCTCTATCATGGAGGCATAGCAGAAAAAAGATGTCGTAGGGCAGGGGTCGCCAACCTTTTGGGACCACCAAACTCATAATTTTAAATCCTGCGGACCAGAGACCCTGGGAAAATATCAAAAAAAGTCTGCAGGAAAATTCCCCACCCCGTTTTCCTACCAATCAATGATTCTTTATTTGGGATTGCAGGATACCGTCTCCAGCTCCATTCTCTGGGGGGAGACTTTTGGCTTCATGCAAGGAAAGCAGCAGAAGCAGCAGAAGTATTTCTTTCTCTCCCCCAAACTCCGCTAGAAATGAGTCTTTGTGAGACTTGTCACACCGGCGCAGCCTCTTGGAGCAGGATGCCCTGCAGGGTCCCAAAGACTCATTTCCAGCAGAGTTTGGGGGACAGAAAGAAAGACTTTTGCTGCTTTCCTTGCGTGCAGCCAATAGCAGAAGAAGAAAGAAATGGAAAGAAGCAGCCCGGTGACCAGGCGAGGAGCGTGGGGCAAGTGGGGCAAGTTCCTCCCCTCTGCCCTTTCCCCCCTCCCCTCACTACCTCGTGCCATGTGGGTGGTGCAGCCTTGTGTTCCCACACAGCCTGGATTAATTGCTTTGTGGGGTACTTTGTGGGTGACATTTCTCTGCGGACCACCAAAGTTTTCTTGTGGACCACCAGTGGTCCCCGGCCCACTGACTGGCGACCACTGTTGTAGGGCATGTTTGTGCTATGACTAGATGTAAGAGGGAAATCACATCCTGTTTTAAGTCTGTATTCTTCCTTGTTTGCTGCACAGCTTACCCAAAATATCACATATCATATTTGGACTTTCCTAGTTAAGTTTAAAGGTGGTGTCAAGATCAAATCTTTACAAGTGACAGCATTGCAGCCAACCACAAATTGAGTTATACAGTATGAAAAAAAAATCATACTAGCATCCATGGATTATAGAGTGCTTATAAAAACGGCAGGCTTTGTCAACCAGATGTGATTCTTAGTCTATTCTTTGCAGGTAAGAAGTAGGAAAGAAATGTGCATATGGATTAATCTTTGGGAAATTAGCCTGCTCCAAAAACATATGGCTGTCATCCTGATTTCTCTTTGACCCAGATAGCTAACAGTGCTCTGGGAAGGCTATTTCTTAAACTCTCTTTGGGCTGCATATGACAAAGGCCTATGCAGAGGGTAGGTCCAAGGGCAAAAACTCACCAGTTATTTCGCCTTCTTACGATCATGTTGCCCAGTGAAGCTTGTGGATTTTGAGTATTGTGCCAATGGGACTAGGACTGAACGTCGCAACTGAAGTCAAAGGCACCGAAAGGTTCCTCCTGACTTCTAATCTTATGCATTCTCAGACATCTTGCTCAGCTTCCACAGACAGCCAAGGCAGGATCTTCAATCCGGGCTTTCTTCATTCTACCCCAGAGCCCGGTAGCGGAAATGGTGCAGACAGATAACACTGAAATGCACACAATTGTCTTCTTCCCTGAGGATTCTCTTTCCTGCCCCCACCCACCCACCCAGTAATACGCTTCATTTGGATGACAGCTCTTTGGAAGTGCCCATTTGAGGAGAGTGGCAAGGCTTCTATGGAGATAAATGTGCTAACTCTGTATTGGGAGGAAAAGGAGTGTGAACAGAATGGAGAAGCTAAAGTGTAAAGACTGAGACAGATGTTGAGCCGTTCAGCTTAATAATGGCCTCTCCCTGCAGTGTTCAGTTTCTCATTATTTCTGCTGCTGCTGCTGTCAATTGATCAGTGCCACTAGAGGGAAGGGAGAAACTGGTTGTGGGATATCTTCTTTTAAAATACATTGGAAGTTGTATAGCAAAATAAATCTTAAACCTCCAATATCTAGTTGTATTTTTTTTTCCCGACTGAAAGACCCACACAGGATTATAAGATAATGTATTGTTGCTAATAGGATTGCCTGAAAGAAAAAAAATCAAGAGATAAGATACAGTTCTAGGCTGCATAAACAGAGGGATAGAATCAAGATCATGTGAAGTGATAATACCACTTTATAATGCCTTGGTAAGTTCACAACTTGGAATGCTGCATCCAGTTTTGGTCACCACGATGTAAAAAAGATGTTGAGACTCTAGAAAGAGTGGAGAGAAGAGCAACAAAGATGATTAGGGGACTGGAGGCGAAAACATATGAAGAACAGTTGCAGGAACTGGGTATGTCTAGTCTAATGAAAAGAAGGACTAGGGGAGACATGGTAGCAGTGTTCCAATACCACAGGGGCTGCCACAAAGAAGAAGGAGTCAAACTATTCTTCAAAGCACCTGAGAGTAGAACAAGAAGCAATGGGTGGAAACTAATCAAGGAGAGAAGTAACTTGGAACTAAGGAGAAATTTCCTGACAGAACAATTAATCAGTGGAACAACTTTCCTCCAGAAGTTGTGAATGCTCCAACACTAGAAGTTTTTAAAAAGATGTTGGATAACCATTTGTCTGAAGTGGTGTAGGGTTTCCTACCTAGGCAGGGAGTTGGACTAGAAGACCTCCAAGGTCCCTTCCAACTCTGTTATTCTATTCTATTCTATTCTATTCTATTCTATTCTATTCTATTCTATTCTATTCTATTCTATTCTATTCTAAGACTATTCCAACCTATTCCCCCACCACACACACAAAATTGTTTTGTTTGATTGATTGACACTTACGGTTTACCCCCAACAGTTTTCACAATGGATCCCTCCTAAATTATGCCTTCCTCTGTATGCTGTTCCCTAGAAACATCATATTAGAATTTCATCAGATCATAGGACTAGTGCTGGTTGAAGTTAATGAAAAAAGAAATTAGAAAGCAGGAAGTTGAGAAAAAAAGCTCCTTAAATCACACTAAAACTAGTCAGCTGTTTGTCTCAAAGGTGCTTTTTCAAAAGGCAACTGGACTTTGTTTTTCCTTGAAGATGTGCTTGCTTCTCATCCAAGAAGCTTCTTTAGTTCTGAAGAGTCAAAACTGAAGAAGCTTCTCGGATGAGAAGCGAAATGTCTTCAAGGAAAAACCAAGTCCAGTTGCGTTTTGAAAAAGCACCTTTGAGACAACCATGACCTGGATGACTGAGAATCTCCATAGGTATTTAGTAAGCTGTTTCTTCCTGGCTGATTTTAAATTATATGCGTTTCTATGCTTCCTTTAAAAGTAAATGCCCAAGGTTATAAATAGTTTTAGATTTGTTAAAGTAAAACATACTTTAACTTTGATCAACTTTGCAATGAGTTTTGCGTAATTAATATATCATTATTATACTGGGAGATATAATACTGGGGAAGGGAAGGTGCAGTGACAGTACCTTCCCCCTGGCCAATTAAATGTGACTGAAGGGGATTTTAAATCAAGAGTTCACTATTTATATATCTCTTTTGGTGAGACATTTCTAGGTATTTCTATTGATCAGACAAACATACCGGTAGATTCTCCCTCTCTTTTAGATCCACTAAGACTTAAACATTTCTTGCTAATGTCCATTCAATGATCGAAGAGTATATGGTAACAGCAAATATGCTTTAAAATCCTTCACAGATTGTCTTCTGCATTGTAAGTCAACTGTGTCTATCATCGTATGTAGCAGTTTTCTCCAATCTGATTTTTTTAGTTGCTGGATAGTGAAAATTGGAATTGTGGTGAAACATATTTGGAATATATAAGTTGGTAAAAATATATAAAGAATATTGATGTAATTATCATGTGATCATGTGATATTCATTTCCATTACGTTCTGAATATGCAGGTAACTATAAGCTGTCAGTAACCATAACTGTTTGAATACAATTTGACAAGTGACATGCCAGAAATAATTTTGAGGCATTGCTATGAATGCCTAATGGTTTACTGGCACTTTTCCCTTTGCTTTGATTTTAATACTTAGAAGCACCTCTGACCTAAACCATTAACTGGTATGTGTGTATGTGTGTGTCTATATAAATAGATAGATATAGATATACACACATTGATATTAGAAGATAAAATAGGCTTTATTCCTTACTATTGGAAAAGAGGACTTCTACTAAATGTACAAGCTATTTATTTGTGTATCTCTTTAGAAGTATGTCTAAACTTTAAAAAAAATACCAAGAGGTTAGGACAACTCAAACCAAGAGTACGATAAAATATTTTAAAAATATCCTTCATGAAATATTAAATACTGTAAAACATGTGAAACAGTTTTAAAAACTAATTTGAAAAGACAAGCTTTGACACCTTTTCTGGAAACAGTGAATGGTAGGGCTTCAGGAGCAGTATTTTATGGGTTGGGAACAGCACAGGAGAAAACTCTTTGGTGCCTCCTCTTCAAATGGATCCTTAGAGGCAGCAATATCCTCTTAATAATTCAATATGTTCATAGCAAGGCTAATATAGTAGTTCTATAGATAACTAAGCTTTAAGCCAAGATGAGCAACATTCATTGTCACCAGATACCTGGATCTTACTATCATATGTGGTGGACATGTGGAGAAGCCAAAAAAATATTGGATGAAAATAAAGATATGGTTGGAAGAGATGATAAAACAACGTATTGCATTAAAACCAGAAATATTTCTGTTAGGGATCTTTACCTGAAGTTTATAACAAAGAGAATGTATATTTAATTATTCATGTACTAACTGCAGCTATAATGGTATTTGCACAACATTGGAAAGGTGAGGAGATTCCCAAAGATGAGAGAGTAATCAGGAAAATAATAGAATGTGCAGAGATGAACAGATTAACACTAGCAATTAAAGAGAAAGAGCAAACCAATATTATATGATATGGAAAATATTTTATCAATGGTTAGAGAACAAAAAAGGAATTTGAAAATGAAGAAGAATAAAGGAGAATAAAAAAAATTAAGAGAGAGAAAAAAGATGATTATTGTTATTATATATATGATGAGAATAATGAGATGTAACTCCAGTAAGGTACTAATCATCAGAAGAGTTGTATAATGTTAGGTGTTTGATGTATCTTAACTCTGAGTTTAGAGAAATAATATCAATGTGAATGTGAATGATGTTGTAAATGGTGAAGGATGTGGCACAGATATGTTTGTGCCTAGATGACACACTGCTTGAGAAAAAAATGAAATGTTTGTATTTTTGAAACTGAAAAATAAAAAAACTTATTATAAAAAAGAAAGAAAGAAAGATTTGACAGCCATTAATTACAGAATCAAACGACTAAATTATTATTGTAAATAAAGAAAATCAAGCTAAAGGCATCTTAGCTTGGAATCCATTCAGATATTTTAGAGTCTGGTTGTACATAACTATACCTGCTGAAGATCTACCATATTTCAAGTTCCTTCCCCTATTATCTATGAGAAGAAGGAAAATTAAAAAAATAATGTAGGAAAAAGCATATATGGGCCATTTATGAAATTCTATCCCAAAAGAAGCATGTATCATATAGTCATCTATTCTTTCAGCATGACCTGTTTCCCCTAGAGTTTTCCATTTTCTATTGGTTTTTATTGATAAATTGTTGTTTTTCTCTTTAACCTGTTGTCACTACAACATAATGATTTTAAAATATTCTGTTATAACTGCCTGAAAATTCAAAACTTTATAAGATATTGTAAATGTAAATTACATTAAAATGTAAATTTTAAAACTGAATCGATAAAATAACTCCATATTCTCTCATACCTATAAGTAATGCCTTTTTTCTTTTGTCACTTGAAATTGATTCCAGGTATTCACAGAGCATGGAAACAGAAAAAGCATTGATGTAATCCTGATGCTTTGTTTCATAGAACTCATAGGACTGAGCATAGAGACATCCTATATTTCCACTGATCTACCACTCATCTGTATCACATTGCTTTACATTTGTTTCTTGGATATACTACAGTGTATGAACTGACCATCTTTATTCAAGATAATTTTAAGGGGTTGTTTGTTTAAGAGTAGGATCCCCAAGCGCAAGAAAAAAATAGATTTCATCATCTCAGGTCCCAAAAACCAAGAAGGGCATAAAAAGTTTCTTTTAAGCAGTTTGCTTTATTGTTCCTCCCCTATAAACAGAAATCTTGCCAAACTACTGTAAAGCAGATCACTTGTACCATTGAACATATTTCTGAGAACTGCTAGAAGAGGGGCACCTTAAATCTCTTCATTCCACACAAATATCTAAACTTTACTGTCTCTTGGCCCTCCAGAATGCCCACCTTCCTTCCTGGGAATCCAGACTACATTCCATCACACATGTCTATTTTACATACTTTTGTTTATTAATTGCTAGGCAACAAAGAAAAATTCAACAGGTAAAACTTCCAATTATACAAAACAAAGAGACAGAAAAGGCTCCTGTTACTGATTTCATTTTCGTTTATAGGCTCAGCAAAAGCCTTGGAGACAAAATTTTGCAACCTATCTGTGAGATAGATATAAGATCAGCAGACCATAGGCTATTTAGGCTACTCTGTCCCTTATAATTGACTTTAGGTGGATGCGCAGCTAATAATACTTTTAAAAGAATCAATCTGCCCAATTCTTTAGCAATACCCTCCAGTTATCCTTGTACTTTCTTTGTACTATCAATGTATTTTTCACTATACTTTGGTAAATTTCCACTGATTCTACAGGCCATTCCATTCCATTTTTCTTTTTTCCAAGGAAAAAAGACACCATCCATGAAAATGCTAATTAATATCTCTTGTTAAAACAGTAATCTTATTTTAAGAAAATAGAAGAGGGAAAAACAATTTTTAAAAAGTATTAAATACAAAAATAACAACAATTAAATAAACAAGGGAACAAGATAAGTAAAAAATAAGGTGAGTAAAAAAGGATAGGGAATACAATTAAATACACAAAGGGAGCAGAAAAGGAAAATTACCAAGTGAGGATCCTATGTATGCATAGAAAATTGAAATGATAAGGCAGGATAATATATTCATCATGCCTCTTTATTACAATTTTTCAACACCACTATGAATCATTACATCAGAATCATTAGTCCAATGTTGTAGACAGATCAATTTGATTATAATACTTCCATAAAATGAAAAAAAAACAAAACACCAGATACATTATAAAAACTCAGGCTGTAAAGTTATCTACCTTTACCTGGGAGTAAGTCTCAATTCATTAAATACATTTCTAAGGATGCATTCCCAGAATTCCACTGTCAGAAACTGAACAAATTTATCATAGTCTTAGTAATCTCAGACCTCACTTTTCATTTAAAAGAACAGTTACTGATCTATTCTATTCTATTCCATTCCACTCCATTCCATTCCATAAAGCTGTTGATATGTATTTTATATTTTAAGCAGTTTGAACATCTCATTCAATTATCATTATGGTCACTAAATCAAATCACTTTTTTATTTAAAGCATATGTTAACATTGACTTGAAATATGTTACCCAATATACCACCAGATCAGTTCTTTCTCTAATGTACAGAAAGAAAATGGATCACACATATGTTTAGACATCTTATTGGTAATGGTTAAATGTCTTGTCCTGGAATATCATCTAAAAGAGCAATGATGTAATTTAATTTTGTATCTAGAATGTATATTAGTATGCTGTATATGTCTCCTAGTTAGTGGGATGCAGACAACAGAATGTTGGCTTGCAAGATAATCTCTGGATTAGAGATCCTATCCTGCATTTAGCAAACTTGGAGTAAACCTAGATTTGGATGCCTTGATTGGTGTTGCTTTTACTATTAACAGAGAATGCTTCATGTGACCCAAATATGATTAAGGAAAATAGCTTAGTTTAGACCACTGGCTAACTAAAAGCATTATGTGGAAGACACATTCAATTAAAGACTTGATAGGTAGCAGAGATCAATATATCTGGGCCTTTATGAAAAATGGTGGGTTGAAATTGTAATGAACTATACATTAAATTAAATAAATAAAAATAGATACATATTCCTACTATTATAAGTGCTTTTACACCATTGCATTCAGTTAATTCCCATGTGACATCATACAAATACACAATAATCAATTATCAGAAACTATCAATAGATCCAAAACAATTCAGCAATTATACTATTATAATAAAAAAACCAAGATATCATTTGACATCAAACAACAGAAATGCATCACAATTCAGATGCTTCCACCTGCTCTCATCTCTGTCCTAAAATATGCATTGAAAAGGCATGCTTTTAAAAAAATTCCTAAATCTTAAAAAGGAGAAATTATATATTTTCACGCTTTTAACCTTCCCTTATTATGTTTTATTTTATTTTATTATATTTATTTTTATAAGTAACTCAAGGCAGGTAACATACTTTTGTCTTCCTATTTTCCCCACAACAACTATCCTGTGAGATGGGTTGGGAGAGAAAGAGTTACTGGCGCAAAGCCCCCTTGCCGGCTTTCATGCCTAAGTTTATTTTTATTTATTTATTTATTTTATTTTG
The DNA here is from genome assembly GCF_049901735.1 of Notechis scutatus. Lineage (NCBI taxonomy): Eukaryota > Metazoa > Chordata > Lepidosauria > Squamata > Elapidae > Notechis > Notechis scutatus. The sequence continues at coordinate 103,046,961 of NC_142011.1, read as the reverse complement.
TTAAATGCTTACAATATAAAATAAGAATAAACGTAAGTTTAAATATAAGAAAGAGGAACTAATAATTGAGGACAATAGGACAGGGACGGTAGGCACGATTGTGCGCTTATGCACGCCCCTTACAGACCTCTTAGGAATGGGATGAGGTCAATAGAGGTTAGTTTGAGGGAAAAGGAGTGGGGGTTAGAGGATGTAACAACAGAATCAGGTAGTGCATTCCAGACATCAACCACTCTGTTGCTGAAATCATACTTCCTACAATCAAGTTTGGAGTGGTTTACATTGTTTGTATCTGTTGTGTGCTCTAGTGTTGTTGTGGTTAAAGCTGAAATATTCATTAACTGGTAAGACGTTGTAACATATGATTTTATGTACTATGCTTAAGTCCAATCTTAGCCGGCGTAGTGCAAGGTTGTCTAAGCCTAGAATCTCAAGTCTGGTGGTATTCTGTTGTGAACAGAGGAATGTAGTACTCTTCTGAGAAACTACTTCTGGATTCGTTCAATTGTATTTATGTCTGATGTACAGTGTGGATTCCAGACAGCAGAGTTGTATTCAAGTATTGGTCTAGCAAAGGTTTTGAAAGGTTAGGACTGCAACTCATAGTCTCCTGGTTTCTAGCCTGATGCCTTAATCCAGGGGTCTTTAAACCAGAGGTGGGATTCAGCAGGTTCTGACCAGTTCTGGAGAACCGGTAGCAGAAATTTTGAGTAGTTCGGAGAACCAGCAAATACCACCTCTGATTGGAGATTTCACAGTATCCTTCCCTTGCCACACCCACTAAGCCACGCCCACAGAACCAGTAGTAAAAAAAAAATTGAATCCCACCACTGCTTCAAACGTGACAGCTTTAAGACTTGTGGATTTCAACTCCCAGAATTCCTCTTCCAGTCATGTTAGCTCAGGAATTCCATACACTAAACTGGCTCTAAGAATGTGGTTCTTCTATGTGTATGAGGGGACCACCTGCAGAGAATGCTTGGTTCCAAGTCTTGTGGCATTTGGGAGCCACAGCAATCAATCAATCAATCAATCAATCAGAGCTGGAAGAGATCTTGGAGGTCTTCTAGTCCAACCCCCTGCTCAAGCAGGGGACCCTGTATTATTTGGGACATGTGGCTGTCTCTTCTTAAAATCCTCCAATGATGGAGCACCCACAACTTCTGAAGGCAAGCTGTTCCACTGATTTGTTATTCTCACTGTTAGGAAATTTCTCCTTAATTCCAGGTTGTTTTTCTTGATTAGTTTGTTGCTTGTCTTGTTCTTTTGTTGTTGCTCTTATCCTCTGGTGCTTTGGAAAATAAGTTGACCCCCTCTTGTTTGTGGCAGCCCCTCAAATGCTTCTTTTCTCTAGGCTAGCCATACCCAGTTTCTGCAACCATTCTTTATGTTTTAATCTCAAGGCCTTCAATCATCCTACTTGCTCTTCTCTGCACTTTCTATCACTTCCTATCACTATGCACTTTCTACCATTCTCTACAGGAATGCTCTAGGTAGGTAGGCAGGACCTAAGCCACCAAAGAACAATGCCTCCAATCCCCAGTCTCCAAAGGAGACCCAAATTACAGTATATCATGATCAGTGATATTGAAGTCTGTTAAAAAATCTGGCAGGACCAGTCGACTCACACTCCACTCATCTAAGCCTCACCATAAGTCATCAACCAATATGTAGCTATGGAACTAAGACAAAGAGGAAGGACACAGATGAATGAAAGTAGTTTGAGCTTACAGAATTAGTGACTCTACATTTGGTAGTGAAGCTGATCATTTAATTCTAAAATAAAAGGAATCATATGTGTGTCAGAAAGTATGAACTGGTGTTGCAAGGCATTGGTGGGCATGCATGATGGTAGGAATCTTCAGACTGGTGATAGTTGCAAGTTACACCCTCTATAACTGATGATAAAGGAAAAATCAGATCGTGCAACTTACTAAATGAAAGTGTGTGTGAGGGGGGAGGGGTTCCTATAGACATTAGAAATGGATGAGTGGAACTGAGGAAAGAGAGCACAGAAAAGTGATAAGGACATTTAGAGGCCCAAGAATGACAGAAAGTTGTCTCCTATTAGTTTAGAAGATTTTTTTAAAATCAATGATGTATGTCTTATACATAGATGAGATAAAGGAATGATTTTAAATCTAAAATATGTTTGATTTTATTGTTTTATGATGTGAATTAGTGAAGGATACAAAGATGGTTAAGTTCTGAATATGGCACAGATCGTTTTTGGTATTTTGAAAACTCCTCCAACCCCAAAAATATTCTTACCAATTGCAGATGAAGGGGTGTTCAAGTCCAGCAGACCTGCCCCACCATGCTTTTAGGGGAACATTGGGAGAGTTGTTTTCCCCTCCATAATTGATTGAAGAAATTGAGGAAAAGGACAGCAGGAATTCCATCTTCATTGCTCTGAAATTACATTGTGTTCCATATTTGTGGGTAACAACAGAAACTGACCCCATTGAAGAGTTACAGACAGTTAAAGTACACTGTGAAGGCAGTGCTTTTAATTCTCACTCAAAGATGGGAGGAAACCACAATAGCATGGATATATGGATATATGGATCAGCCCAGAGTCAAGAAAGAACAGAGTTGAAGGAATATAGCTTTTATATAAAATGAAGTTCTACAAGAAAAGTGCATTCATTCTCTCTATATTGTTTAATAACATCAACAGAATGAATGAAAACATCCAACAGAAATACATGAAGAAAAATTGGAATCAAGAAGTGGGAAGCCAAGAAAATAATGATTGAATGGAATTGATAAGATCTTCAAGAGAGAGATGAGAAGATTAAAAAACAAAATGTGATACATGGAATTGTATACTTTATTGATGTCATGGAAGCAAGGATAGTTCATAAGGATTGAAAGATATGGAGAGGTAAAATGAATCGTGATGCTAAAAGTACTTTTTTCTCTCTTCTCCTCACACATTCTTTGTCTTTGCACTATCTGGATTTTTTTGTCAACAGTGTACTGTTGTTGCCGACAAAGGTTAGAATCTGTCTAGTTCCTACTGAGCTCTTTAGGGTTTGATCCTTCCCTTTCAGTCACTGGGCACTGGCCCCCAAGGTCATTTAGATTTAAAACACTGAAGAGGCCAAATACCTGAGGCAGCTACTTAGGAAAGGTTTCCAAAGCATCTAGATGTTCTCATGTAGGATCCTTATACAGATTGGTTCAGAGCAGGGGTTATCCACCTTGGCAACTTTAAAACTTGGCTGGCTGGAGAATTCTGGGAGCCAAAATCCAGAAGTCTTAAATTGCCAAAGTTGGACGCCCTAGTTTAGAGAATTATTTGTAAAGGGACTAGTCTAATATGTTTAAACATGGGTTTAGAATTCATTTGAAAGAATGTTAGACTTGTTTTAAAAATGGAACTAATACTCCCCTGAGAGAGGTTTATTTCTATGCTGCAGCGAAGATCTATTTATACTAGGAAACAAAGCTGGATTCTGCCAGCTATGTGTTGCTGGTTCTGTCATCAAATAATGCATTGTAATTGTTCGCTTATTTAACTGAAAATGCATGCCTGGTTATTCTCTTTGTTACTCTAGCAAAAACAGTACCCTCTTGCTTATTCCTATGCTAGTTTGGCTACTTCTACTGGATGCTGCCAGCCGTGGCTTCTCATTATTAGAATTGGCAGTCCCTTGAAGCAGTCTGTCACCTCTTATCAATCACTTCCTCCTGCTTCAACCCACAGCCCTCCTACCTGCGACAAGTAAACTGGGTTATTTTTGACTCTGGATTTAGGGCTCTTACCTCTGACGCAATGCTTGGTGGAAAGAGAATACGAATAAATATGTGTTTTGACTCAGGATTTAGGGTTCTTACCTCTGACGCAATGCTTGGTGGAAAGAGAATACAAATATGTGTCATTTTGACCATTGTCTGAAGAAAAGAGTAAAGGACATGTGAGTCAACGCTACCAGAACTGGGTTACAAAAATCTGGTTGTTATCTGTAGAAAAATGGCAAAGAAACTGTTTCTTTACTACCATATCATGGTTGTCTGTGTTGTGAATCAATAAAAGTGAATAACCTAAATGCAAATTAGGGGTTGAAAACCTGTACACTTGATTGGTCCTTATACAACAACTTGGGATTGGGCCAGAACTAGTCCCTGATTGGCCACTTTTGGGACTATTCTTATTGGTTAGTAGTTTGAACTTGTTGCACATTTTCATTGGTTAATAAGGCAGCAGCTAACCCTATAAAAGGGTTACTGCTGCCCATAGCGTTGCTCTGTTATGTTCTATTACTTTATTAAAGAGTTGAAGTCACTGGTCAGATGTCTGGTCTCCATTACTCTCCAAACTTAACAGTCTGGATTTTTGCAGCACATATTTGGTGTGTCTTCTGAGGGCTGCTAGATGTTTCTAAAGTACAGGTCCCAAACTTCTCAGCCAATATGGCCAGTAGTGAGGAATGTTGTGAGTTAAAATTCAACAATATTTGGAAGCCACAGATTCCACAACACTAGTTTGAACAAAGTCAGCTTTCCAAACCTATCCTTCCCAAGATATTCTGTTTTCTAGCTCCTAAGCAATGGCGGCTCATCGAGGCAATAGTAATAGCAGTTACATTCCAATATTTCTAAAGAACAGATAAGGCCAGCCTTAAGTATGTGAGATATTTGGCAGTATTAAGTCCTTTTGGAACATCTCCGCTCCTCTCCCATGCCTATTCATTGCAACCCAACTTTTTAAATCTTTCTCCAGGAGTGAGAATTCCAGTTTGTCAACTTCTTTTAGGTGTGAATAAATAAAGTTAGAATAAGTTGATTCAGAAGAGTTTTTTTTTTCAAGGAAGTTCATGACGCTTATCTCACTGTGAAAAGTCGCAGCAAAAAATAAAATATCATGAAGAGGCAAAACATGTGTTGTTTGAAGGAGAGGGGGTTATTTTAATTCCGGCTGGGTTTGTTGGGTTATATAAAACAATGATAATGATATGTATATTTTGCTATGCTATGTGATTCCATAAAATACTGCTATTACTGACAGACCAGAATTTCTGTTGCTAAGCAAGGCAGTTGTTAAGTTATTGAGTTATGCCCAATTTTACAACATTCTTTGCTACAGTTAAGGGAATCATTGCACACACATGGTTGTGTTGGAAGAAATATCCTTCTGGGTTCAGTCCTTTAAACCAGTGGTTCCCAATGCCTGGGCTGTGGACGAGCACTAGTCCAGGGCCTACCAGGAACTGGGCCTAACAAATAAGCAATGCCCCATCCAAACACATGTGGGATTCGGACAAAACCAGCCCCATCCCCGGTCTGCGGAAAAATAATCCTCTGCGGAACTGGTCCCTGGTGCTCCAAAGATTAGGGGCTGCATGGTTTAAAGCAGGGGTCTCCAATCTTGGCCACTTTAAGACTTGTGGACTTCAATTCCCAGAATTCCTCAGCCAGCTTTTGAAGGGCAATTAAATGGCTCTCCCTGAAGGAGGTAGATCTTCGTTATGTAGAATAGAGTGGCCCAGGCCTTAATGGCTCATTAATAAAGGTGGGGGGTGCTGAGTTTCTGCCTCCCTTTTAGGTGAAATATTCTGCCCTTAGAATATTTCCTAAGCTTTGCTGGCTGAGGAATTCAGGGAGTTGAAGTCTACAAGAAGTGGCCAAGGTTGGAGACCTTGCTTGCTTTAAACAATTCAGTAGAATTACTAAATATTATTTCATAGCTTTGGAACTAGTGTAGAAAATGCTTTGCCTTTCTTACTGAGCCAAGCAAATACTCAACAGCAGAAAATTGAACAAACTTCTTTTAAATGTTTGAGCAAGCATATTTGAAAACAGGCAACCCTGAATAGGGCCCTCCTAGTGATTAGTATGGCTCTCTGCGTTTGCACAGATATTTCACTATTTTTCAATTGAATAGACGACAAGTGAATACTGTAATGCACCCTTACAAAATCAGATATTCTTTGATGCGTAGACTTCAACACCCAAAGTGTGTTCGTCAGAATGGCCATTCTTGAGCATTGTGGAAGTTGAAATCCACATATCTGGAGGGTAGATAGGTTGGGGAAGACTTGGTTTAGTGCTTGAACAAGGTGGTGTTTAAGCAATCACCTACTTAAAACACGATAGAACAGCTGAGACATCATTTGAATAGCTATGTATAAACCATCACCATCCATCTTTACAATGTAAATCCAATTTACTCTATAAATCTTGATGTAATCTGTGAGTTTACTTTATTCAATGAGTTCTTTAATATGGGGAGCTCCTAGTAGCAGCAATCAAAAGGCTTTATGTCTCTATTTCATCTTCCTCTAGTAATATTTTGCAATTTGAAAAAAAGATGGGAAAAACATGGAAGGATGACAAGCGAGGCCATATAATCTGAACATTTGCTAAAAACATTAAATGGTTTAGGATAATTTCAAGATGATATCCTCTTCTGGAAATGCCCCGTGCTAGTCTTGGTTTTGTAGATGAAACAAGATGTATATATTTTAGAGGTTGAGATGGCATTCATAAAGGCAGAGGAAATGGCAGAAAAGAAACGATTTAGGAAAATTTCCTGACCAGTGGTCAAGAATAATTACATCTCTATAAAATGCTGACTTCTTTCTGTGTTGGGTGATGTCATGCCCCTGGTGGAGACTGATTCTGAGGGAGAGGAGCAACACCCAACAGGGAGTGGAAGGGTGGCTCCAGAGGTTGTGGAGGAGGCTGGGAAAGGGCAGAGGCTGGCTGAGCAGTCAGAGGAGGACCCAGGCCCATCCCCTATCCATCCTAGGGCACGCAGGGAGGAGAGGATCAGGGAAAAACATGGTCTACTCTGGAGGACAGGGACATGATCCTCTTCATGGGATGCAGGTGTGAGATATGCATAAGAGTTTGGACCTGCGTGCTAGCAAATGCTGAAGACAAAGAGTGATTTTCCTGGATGAGGTTTATCTTGGTTGACGTTCTTCCAACGGACTGTACCTGGTTATCTTCTTGAAGTTTGTAATTAATTATCCTGGTCTGTTGTGGAATTTTCTTCAGTGCGGTTTGTTTTTGCTTTGTTACCTGCTCTTTGATTTTGTACTGTATTTCTTTCATTTGGAATGTTATTTTGAAAATAGTTTAATCTCCAACTATGAACAATTGAACAGTGAAGCCAAGTTGGAGGCATTAAAGGACCTTTATTTACGTTTTGGTTTTTGTTATATTTATGGTACACTCCGGATCATCACAGGTGAAAATAATACTGAAAAATGCCCTTAATCCTCTTTTTCTCCCTCTGGTACTCTAAGGCCAGAGCAAGACCATAGAGACTGGAAACTGGTGATGTTCAATAAAACTCAAATTAAGGGAACAGAATGCTACCCTCCTGTAAACCTCATTAGGCTGGAGAATCATTGGGTTGTTTGTTAGTTGCGAAGTTGTGTCTGACCCATTGCGACCCCATGGACAACATTCCTCCAGGCCTTCCTGTCATCTACCATCTTCTGGAGTCCATTTAAGCTCACGCCAACTGCTTCAGTGACTCCATCCAGCCACCTCATTCTCTGTCGTCTCCTTCTTCTATTGCCCTCAATCTTTCCCAGCATTAGGCTCTTCTCCAGTGAAGAGTCCTTCCTTCTCATTAGGTGGCCAAAGTATTTGAGTTTCATCTTCAGGATCTGGCCTTCTAAAGAGCAGTCAGGGTTGATCTCCTCTAGGGCTGACCAGTTTGATCGCCTTGCAGTCTAAGGAACTCGCAGGAGTCTTTTCCAGCATCATAGTTCAAAGGCCTCAATTCTTTGGCGCTCAGCCTTCCTTATGGTCCAACTTTCACAGCTATACATTGCAACTGGGAAAACCATAGCTTTGACTATATGCATTCTTGTTGGCAGGGTGATGTCTCTGCTTTTTAGTATGCTGTCTAGATTTGCCATAGCTTTCTTCCCTGGGAGCAAGCATCTTTTAATTTCTTGGCTGCAGTCCCCATCTGTGGTGATCTGGGAGCCCAGGGGAAAAAAATCTGTCACTACCTCTATTTCTTCCCCATCTATTTGCCAGGAATTGAGAGGGCTGGATGCCATCTTAGTTTTCTTAATGTTGAGTTTCAAGCCAACTTTTGCATTCCCCTTCAGTTCCAATCAATACAATAGAAGGTGATCAGTCTTCCTTACATATTTTTGTCAGATCAAAACCTGAACAGTGGGACATCCTTACATAGGCACCAGTTGTTTGGGGTGGGCTGATTGCGAAACTATTGCTGGTAAAACAATTTATTTTCCTTGTTGAGAAGAATGAGCCAGCAATGTTTACAGTAATAAGAACCAGGTTCTAGTCTTTTTTCCATCACCGAGCTGCATTTTCTGTGACCTTTCTCATGTAAATTCAGCTTCTACCTCAGCTCTTCTTGTATTTATACAAGGTTTACTTGTTTACTTTGGATGATGTTTTTCCCCACATGTTTGAGAGGGGAGGCATGTTCTTGTCTTTTGTGGTGTTGTAAATGCATATTGCACATTAAGCTGCAGTATACCTAGAGCAAGAGGTCCCCAAACCCCAGTGCATGAACTGGCACTGACCTGTGGCCCACTAGGAACCAGGCCACATAAGTAAGTGAAACCCCATCTGTGCATCTGTGCAGAATCCAGGCAGCGCATAAAATCATGACACACACACACCCAAGCTGTGGAAAAACAGGCCTCCACAAGCCCCCAGCGCCCAAAATAAGATATAGTATTTTTTTATGTTCACAAAGAATCCAAAACCTAAAGCCCTTCTTTTTGCTGGAGGTTTTTTTAAAAAGCAGAACCAGAGAAGGTGGGGAAAGAATGGGATAACTAAGTGCTAAATTTAAGGTGTTTCTCTGTAAGAATTAAGGAGTAGTGTTTATGGAGCCGATCTCAAGGTCTAGATGAGGATTCTCTTTCCTTCAGATCCCTTGTGATCTACAGTAAGCGTTTGAATCTCTCTCTTTTCCCCTCCCTTCTGCAAACTGAACTATTTATACAATAGCACAGTGGTTCTTAACCTGGGCGATATCGCCCCCCAGAGGCAATTTCATTTTTTAGGGGGGCTATGGAATGAAAAGGGACAATGCGGGGGCAAAGGAACGGAAGGGGGGCGATGTGGGGGCGATGGAGCGAGAAGTTTTGGGGACACTTTTGAGACTTTTTTTGTACAGTGAACCACTGTATATCTGTCGTACAAAAACATCAGATCGCTTGCTACTAGTGGATTGAACTGTGTTTTAAAATGTTCTTCCAGCTAGCTTCAGTACGGAACGCCATACATATGTGAATATGCATCACTCATCTTCATGCGCGTTGCGCAGCAGCCTATATCACTCTACCCATGCAGTGGCGTGCCATTGGCCAAAATAGGCAGTGATGGGGGGTGAGCGCTGTCACCTGTGATGTCAATGTAACTGTTGAAACTAGCTTTATTGACGTCCATGTGTGTTTTATAGTGTTCCAGTGCAGTCGAAAATTTAATTTGCAGTTAGTGCCTTTCATTTCGAAGACCTCTCAACATGGCCGAGAAGAGGAAGCATCACCAATATTCAATGGAATACCTAAAATTGGGGTTCATTCCATCTCCTTCCAACGTACAGCTTCCGTTTTGTCTTCTTTGTGAGAAAACATTTTCAAATGAAGCGATAAAACCTTCTCAACTGAAAGACCATTTGGCAAGAATTCATTCGGATAAAGCCAACAAACCACTATCGTTTTTCCAATCCTTAAAGGCCAAGTTTGAGGGTTGCAGCACTGTTGATAAGTTATTTGGAAAATCGTCACTCAATGCCGACATGGGGCTCCTTTGTTCCTATGAAGTATCTTTGTTGATAGCAAAATGTGGCAAACCTCACACTGTCGAAGAAACGCTGATTTTAGCAGCAGTGAAACAGATTGTTGCCACCATGTTGGGGCCCAGTGCAAGCACTGTCACGCAATTGATTCCTTTGAGCAATGACACCGTATCAAAAAGAATTGATGAAATGGCTGCTGATGTGGAAGAAAGGCTTATTGACACCATGAAAAGTACAGAATTCGTGATGCAGATTGATGAGTCAATGATTCCTGAAAATGAAGACTTGTTATTGGCTTATGTCCATTTCATCAATGGAAATGAAGAGATCGGGGAAGAACTGTTATTTGCTCAAAATTTAGCCACTGACACAAAAGGTTCTTTGATATTTAAAAAGGTTGAAGAGTTTTTTAATGAGAAAAACATCCCTTTGACAAACGTCATGGCATGTGCAACCGACGGAGCTGCAACCATGGTTGGATGATATTGCGGATTTCAAGCTCATCTAAAATCAGTTGTACCTGGAGTTATGACTGTCCATTGCATCATTCATAGAGAGCACCTTGTCTCAAAAAATTTGAGTGGCCGTTTGCACGAGTCTATACGTTACATCATTAACACTGTGAATAAAATTAAGTCAAATGCCTTGACTTTTTCACAAGCTTTGTGAAGAAAATGACGAGGAGTTTGAACGTCTCCTTTTGCACACCAAAGTAAGGTGGCTTTCAAAAGGAAAGTGTTTGCAGTGATTCCACGAACTTTTTGACATAGTTGTCAAATTTCTTGACTCCATTGATCCAAGTCTAAGTAGTTCTCTTAAACTTCGGCGTCTGGATGTAGCTTATCTCGCTGATGTTTTTGACAAGCTGAATGAAGTGAATGTAAAGCTGCAAGGAGATAAAATCAATTTTCTTAAGGCCAAAGGAGTAATCTGCTCATTTATTTCCAAATTGGACCTCCTTGCAAGCAATATGAGTTGCCAGGAGCTGTATCAGTTCCCAAGCCTTGGTAATGAACGTCAACTCCAAGCAGAAGATTTGGATGATTTTTGCTGCCACTTGAAGATAAAAGAAGATATGGAAACCAGATTCTATGATCTGATAAATCTGGAAGTGCCCACTTGGGTGCTAAATCCTTTCACAGCAGACTTTGCACAACCTCATCCCAAACTGCAAGAGCCACTGACAGATCTGAAATATGACTGTGAAGCCCAATCACATTTTCAGAGTTACGGCTACAAAGCTTTTTGGGTGAAAATGAGGAACACTTACCCAATATTGTGGGAGGAAGTTAAGTTGCTTCTTTTAGCCTTTCCTTCCACTTACTTAGTGGAGAGGGGCTTCAGCGCCATCCAACAGATCCTTTCTAAGGATTTGATGTAAATCTGATATTGAACTGTTTTTGACACTGGACTTTGTTATTGGATTATCCCTGGACTGAAAACTGACTGATCTTACCTGTGAATGACTTTGGACTGCTTGTTTTGAACTTTGTTTAAACCTTTCTGGAAGTAAAAACCTACATTTACTGTACAGTGTATCTGTGTGCTGTGTGTGTATTATTCAAACACTACTCTCAAATACGTCTCCCTGTATGCGCTCATTCTCCTAACAGTGAATTACCTCAACAAACCTTAATTTAATTTCAGAGTTTTCATCTTGAAATTCTTAGTTCCTGCATTTCGGTTTGTTCTTATGCCCTTTTTATATATATATTTTCTGTCTTAAAATTCACTTGTAATTAAATCATTAAATGTTACTGGTTTTTTTCTGGCATTTCATTTTCTTGCAATTGAATTTTGTTTTCAGTGGTCATTGCATTTAAGTGTCTTGAATAAATATGATAATAATGAAATACATGTATCATGAAGTTTGGGAGTAAAGTGATGGGTGGCATCACAATTTTTCACACAGTTGAGATATGGGAAAAAGACTGGAAATAAATTATTTGTATCAATATGTCCTGATGACAATTTTAAAGAAAACAAAAAACATGTTTGCATAAATTGAAGAATTATTTCCCTGTGTTGTGATTGAGAGGTTATGATGGGGGGGGGTGATGATAACTTCCTCAATGGCTCAAGGGGGCGATTTTTTTCAAAAAGGTTAAGAACCACTGCAATAGCAGACCAGTGTTATTTTGTGATATAAGAATATTTCATTTTTTTCTTTTTAATCAAGCAACTGTTTCCCCCCTAATCTGAATGGCTCTGTGACTAAGCTACTTCTATATCAATGTTGCATTTGGAAGATAAGGAATGTTTGATTGGTGAAGATGACAGAACCTGCAAAAATGGCAAAATTTACATGTATGATTAAGAAGAAGCCCATAACTGTATTCATCAATTCATTAAAATTGATTTCTTTCTCCCTCTGTTCAGTCATTTCTGATCTCCAGAGACCTTTCTGACAAATCTCTGACAAAGTTTTTGAACTTCCTTCTTAGGGCTGAGATAGTGACTGGCCCAAGGTCACCCAGCTGGCTTTATGCCCAAGGCAGGACTTGAATTCATGGTCTCCTGGTTTCTATGTGTCATTGCTTAAGATCCAGGTATAAATATAATGTGGAAATGCAATTCTAGACATACAATATTACAAAATAATGTGATTTAGTGTATTATAAAAATCTAGACAACCATAACCTGTTCAATAAAGTAAAATAATCATGACTTTAATATATTATATGACCAGATTTGAGTTCATTTTTGAGGATTACACATTGGATCATTCTGCACAAGAAAGCATGTAAATAGTAAACAGATGGGAGGGAATTAAACAGTAAGCAATTAAGGTGTTCAGAAAATATTTCAAACGGGGAAAGGGAGAACACAAACTGAATTGACAAAATATGAGCAAATTCTTGAAAACACTAGTCAACTTTAAAATAGACTTTCTTTATAAAGTAGAATATCTCATTTCGTATAATAAATTATTGCAGTTACAGTAAATGTCTTCCTGGACAATTTCCTTAAATAATGTATCTTCTTTCTGGGAAATGCTTTCTGAACAAAATGCTTTTTTATTACAGATCCTATGAAGACAATGCCCTTAGCTTCACAAGTTTTCCTAGCTCTTTCCTCTTGAGGATAACTTACTGTAAGTTTTTTCCCCCCACAATTTTTTCACCTCAAAGAATTATAGTAAAAACTTGACTGAGTGTGTTAAGACTTGCAGTCTCTCACTTTTCCAAAACCCTTGAGAAATGTTCGTATAGACTTGAAAAGTGGTTCCTTGAGAATTAAGGCTTCAAAGAGACATAGTTGCTATGGCTTGCTTTGAAGGAAATTACTATATAATAAATAAAAAGTGGTTACTTATGTATTGGGTACATTAGGAGCTCTTAAAGAGTGTAAATGGGAATTACATTTATTGGCAAAAGACTGTAATATTATATGTTGTTCTGTAAAAGAATATTGCCATTTCTGAATTTTTATTAAATTACTATTAAGACCAAATGTTCTGGCAGTTGATACCCTATAATCTGATTTTTCTCAATTTGGAGTCAATAGATCCACAATGATTTTTTTGTTGTTTTTGTTTTAACCATTGATTCAACATTAAAAAAAAGACAAAAGAGAGTGTAGGAAGTTATCACACACACACACCTCCTAAAACAATGAAGTAGCCTAGGAAATATTAAAAAGGAAGAATATTTCCCCTAAAAAGAGTAAAAACTCAGAAGCAGAGTTGCCCCTGCATGGCCCCATGGGAGTCTGACAACCAATCAGAATATAAGCTCAAATTCAAATCCCAACAGAGGGTATAAAACCCAGGCACACTCAGCATATTACCCCTTCCTTCTTTTCCTTCATCTTGAAGTATGTGATCGTTCTTTTCACTTTGGAGCTCCAAGCCATGTGGTCTTGTCCATCATTAAACCATCTTTCCAAACAGCCTCCATGTTTCCAGTGTCTTTTTCCCCACTTGGAACTGAACCCAGAAGGATAAATCTTCCAACAAGGGCAGTGGTGGGATTCAAAAAAATTAACAACCGGTTCTCTGCCCTAATGATTTCTTCCAACAACCAGTTCACCAAACTGCTCAGAAAGTTAACAACCGGTTCTCCTAAACTGGTGCGAACTGGCTGAATCCCAAAACTGAACAAGGGAATAGATGAACGTAACAGTCCCACAGGCTGATTTATATGCATGTATGCAATTAGAAAATTAATTTAGACAAATGCATTTTCTTCACTATATTGGAGAAAATCTCTCCACTCTGTGTCCTACTATTGAGAGACAATTTTGACTCCTCTGCTCTCTCTCCTCAAAACTATAGAAAGTTAGCACCCACCCCTCTCCTAGAAGAATAAAATATTCTACGAAATATTAAAAAAACAGAATATTCTATTTCCCTGGATGAGAAAAGGAGAAACGTGTGCTTGGAAAGCAGCCCCCACCTTTGTTAATAGCCCCAGAAAGATTGGGCCATCCTACCTACAAGACAAAAGGCCTTCAGCTCCAGAGTGATAGGATTAGCCCTCACTCAAGATCCAAACCAGGACAAAGCCATTAAGCCATAATAGGAATTGCCCAACACCCTTTTCATTACATCATCACCCAGCAAGATTCAACCAAGCCTGGGACACAGACAACCTATAAGGTTAGCTGGATCCAGTGGTGGAATTCAAAAATTTTCCTACCGATTCTGTGGGCGTGGCTTATTTGGTGGGCATGGCTCGGTGGTCATGTGATTGGGTGGGTGTGGCTTAGTGGTCATGTGACTGGGTGGACAGGCTTGGTGGTCATGTGACTGGGTGGGCATGGCTTGGTGGTCATGTGACTGGGTGGGCGTGGCCAACTCAATGTCACTCGCATCAAGGGGTGCCTCACCTGGCCCCTCCCTTCCCAGCCATTCCTTGTCACCTAGCCTCAACTTATCTATAGTTCTGTAAAAATGTTGTTCACCTTTTTTGACTTTATTATCTGCATACTATAGATGTACTTTCATGGACCACTGAAAGGAGGAAATGGCTCACATGCTTTACTCAAGAGGGTGATATAGGCAACAGGCTTTTAAGGGGCTGCCACAAAGAAAGGGAGGGGAATGTATTTTCCAAAGCACCAGGAGGCAAACAAGAAGCAATGGATGGAAACTGAACAAAGAGAGAAGCAACCTAAAACTAAGGAGAAGCTTTCTGACAGTAAGAACAATTAACCAGTGGACGTGCTTGTCCCCAGAAGTTCTGGGTGATCAATCACTGGAAATTTTTAAAAGACTGGACAGCCATTTCTCTGAAATGGTATAGGGTTCCCCCAAAAGTCCCTTCTAAGTGTTATTCTGACACCTTTACTCAGAGTTTGGCATCCTCAGTTTTCCTGCCTGAGCAGGGGCTTTGACTAGAAGACCTCCAAGGTCCCCTTCAACTCTGTTAAACACACATGTATTTATGCTCTGGACTATAGACATTGAATGCATGTAAACCCTGAAAAATATGTGATAGCCCTGGGCAAAAGAAAGGCAGTAGAATCACTCTACGTGTAGGGACAGTGTAAAATATTAACACATGATAAATAATAGAACAATTAAAAATAATAGCGCAGAGTTTTCTCTGTCTCTCTCTCCCTTCCTATTTCTTTTTCTTTCTTTCCCTTTCTTTGTCTCTTTCTGTCTTTCTCTCCCTTTCTTTCTTTTTCTCTCTCTTTCCCTGTTTCTTTTTCTTTCTTTCTTCCTCTTTCTTTCTCTCCTTTCCTCTTTCTTTCTTTCTTTCTTTCTTTTTCTTTCTTTCTTTCTTTCTTTCTTTCTTTCTTTCTTTCTTTCTTTCTTTCTTTCTTTCTTTCTTTCTTTCTTTCTTCCTTCCTTCCTTCCTTCCTTCCTTCCTTCCTTCCTTCCTTCCTTTCTTTCTTTCTTTCTTTCTTTCTTTCTTTCTTTTTTTCTTTCTTTCTTTCTTCTCTCTCTCACACACACATACACCCTGTCAGCCTTCATTCCCTCTCACTCCAGGCACCTGACTCACAAGGGGAAGTGAATCCAGCATTAGAGAAGTTCTGCAGGTAAACGGACTTGCATTTGAAGCTCCTGCAAACTTCCCCATGGCTGGATTTCCACCCCCCTCCCCCAGTGTTCTTTCCCTCTTGCTCCAGGCACTTTACTCACAAGGGGAAGCGATACTTCTAGTGTCCATGAAGAATCCAGCCTTGGAACAGTTTTGCAGGTTAACGGACCGCTGCTCCGCCCACAGTCATGTGTTTTCAAGTGGCTGCTTGAAAATGCATGGCTAGGGCAGGGGAGCAGTCCTCCTTTAAACTGGGGCAGCGAGCATCGGGTGGGCGTAGCAAGCGAGTGAGCGGAAACTGGGTGACAGGGTTGGGGGTATGGCCAGCTAGATGTTGCTACCAGTTCAGCGACCCACGCCAAATTCTTGCTACCGGTTCACCTGAGTAGGTGCGAACCGGCTGAATAGCACCTCTGGCTAGATCCCCATATGGGCCCCTGAGAGTCTGACAACCAATAGGATACATTTCTTGCAAGGCCCAAGACAGGGCATAAAATATATCTCACTCTCCACTCCATGTGGTCATCTACCCAGAATCACATGTGCTCGGTTGTTCTGCTTCACCATTAAACCATCCTTCCAAGCAGCCTTCATGTTTCCAGTGTCTTTCTTCCCACTTAGAACCGAACCCACATGAACATTTCTTCTAACAAGGTAAACTGAATTTTGAGAACAGCCTTTAAAAAGGACAATGTCTTGGCTTAGAGTGAGATGGGGCAAGCTAGTGACCACATTTTGTCTGCTCTTTGCAGATTGTGGGGGCATTTCAAATGAAAAGGTAGCTGGATGTGAGATGAAGATGGCTGAAATTCTTTCTGGAAGAAAGAGAGATCTGGAGAGCGTCCACATGTACATCAGGCAGCTGATTTTTTGTGAACAGGCAGCAGAAGCTGTTGGAATACTCTACCTGACTCTGTGGTTTCTTCCCCAAACCCCCAAAACTTTAACCTTAGCCTGTCTACTATTGACCTCACCCCTTTCCTAAGAGGTCTGTAGGGGGCGTGCATAAGCGCACCAACGTGCCTACCGTCCCTGTCCTATTGTTTCTTTTATTTATTTATTTTTTATTTTTCTTATATGTATCCATGTATTCATAACTATGTTTTTACTTACACCTATTATCTTGTAAGCAATTGACAAACCAAATAAAATAAAATAAAATAAATGAAAAAAAATCTGGACTAGTGGATTCCATCATGCTCTGCACCATAACTGAATCCTAATGGATTCAAGGTTTAACCAAATTTCATCTTTTTAATCACTTTGTAGCTGTTGTTGCTGTCTTGGTATGCCTCTTTAAGATTGAAAAAAACTACAAAACTACAACCCTACAAGTCGCTGAGTGACTTTCCCTTCAATCTGTTTAAAAGAAAGAAAAACTATGTCTTTTCAGCTTTGTAAGATTTTAATTTTTTTGTCACTTTTTCCATTATAACAATAAATGAGTGACTTTAAATTTTAGAGTTGTTTATAAACAATTTAAATGCTAAAGTTTTGTGAAGCCAATTTAAAGAAAGATTTTGAAACTAATTAGTATGACCCTCTTATGTGGGGAAAATCTGTTTTGTTTACATTTCAATGCAAACAAGACTTTGAAAGCACATGATTTATTAAAACACATAATGGCTACTTTAAAGCAAACCTTTGATCTCTGGATATTTGAACTGTTTTTTCTTTTAAATTCTTTACTGAACTAAGAGTTGTGCCTGAAACGGAACAAATTTGTTTGAAGACAACCAAAATCAATTTTAAGGTGGATTTAAAAATTACAACTTACATGAAAGAGAGGAAATATTGGATCTATAAATGGAATTGATTGATCACTTAAAAACCAAGAAAGATCTACAAATAATGTACCCAAAGAGTGATGTAGAATATCCTTTTAAATTGAAATATAAGTATTTACTGGAGTTATTTCATGAAAATGTACAAATGGATCTGGATAAAAAACATTAAGAGAAGAGATAAAAATGCTAAAAGAAGAGAGAAGTTAAATTTTTATCTATGGGATTTAAGGATGGCTGGGAAGAAAAAGGAAAATATCTAGAAAATTGGTTTGTTTGATTGTGTTTAAATAATGAGTTGCTATCTTTATTGATGTTATTGCTTTTTGGGTTGGATAGCTTCTTTTTTTGAAATGTTGAATGATATAGTGGATTAGTAATTACTAATATTTATTATCATTTTAGATATCTTACTTAAGAGCTTATTATTTCTGGTGGTGTTTAATAGATTTCAATTTTATTATTATTATACACAAGACACAACAATATACACAGCAAACAAGATAACTATGCTGGATTTCGTATCACAAATCACTAGTCGAACACTTCCCAAGCATTTAGGACTGTGTGATGTATCAGCAGATTATTATTATTATTATTATTATTATTATTATTATTATTATTATTATTGTTATTATTCACAAAAATGACAGTATACACAGCAGACGAGATAACCATGCTGGGTTTCATATCACAAATCACTAGTCAAACACTTCCCAAGTGTTTAGAACTGCGTGATGTATCAGCGGATTATGCGAGCAGATCCCAGTAAGGTGGCCTTCTGCAGCTGACCAATGGTGATCTTGTCAGCGCCAATTGTTTTTAAGTGCTTGCCTAGGTCTTTAGGCACAGCACCTAGTGTGCCGAGTACCACTGGTACTTATTATAATATATTATAATATATTATTATTATTATTATTATTATTATTATTATTATTATTATTATTATTATTATTATTATTATTATTATTATTAATTATTAAGAGAGATGAGGGGGATTTAGACTAAATGGAGCAGAGGATTATATACAGTATTTATGCTATTAGGTATTTTTTATTAATTTTTACTGGACCTTTGTTGTTCAGTAAGGAGAGATGAAGGTATATATGATTTTATAAAAAAATGAGGTATGGAAGGAAGACGTATCTGGTGGCTATTTAAAAGAAAGAGAAAAATTGTTAATGTTGGGTATATTTGCTGGAGACAAAGAGGAAAGTTTATTTTTCTTACTATTTTTGGGAGAAGTATTCCTTTTTTCCCCCTACATTTTTTGTATGTGTCTATATATATATACACATACCTACAGTGTGTGTCTATATACAGTATATACATGCATGTATGTGTGGAGAAAGAGAGGGGAACATTCATATGTAATGGTCTTTTTAAAAAATACCTTTATTCTTCTTCTATAGCAAATAATGTAAACCTTGTTCCTAGGTGAGTACCTGAACCTGAATAGAGAACCCAAAATGACCACCAAAGCATCCACAACCAGATCCATATTATTGAGGATCATATTCTGACTTTTGTTTTGTGACTGTTGTTATATGATCTGGAGTTGTACAACATTACTGTCAGTTCTCTGGTGTAGTCAAAATATTCCCTGTTAGGCGTTGGAATGATTTGGCTGCCCCTGTAGCAGGGTGGAAAGATCTATTTGATCAGTCTGGCCCCGAGCCTGATGGATCCATTTGTGTTTCAGAGGGAATTTGGGGGGTGTCCCTGAAGCTGTTTATGGTTGATCACTGCATGGAAGGAGACGGCAATGGTAGTCCTGCATAAGATCATGCTAATGTGGATTCCCTGTGTGAACAGACCCCAGACGGATTCCTGGAGGAATTCCAAAAGAGACACTCAAAGCATGCCAACTCAATTTCAGGATCCTCTTGGCTTCACAGTTCAGTTTGAAGAGCAGATGGCAGTAATGATCTGGAAAGATGATTAGGAGACTGGAGGCTAAAACATATGAAGAATGGTTACAGGAATTAAGTATATCTAGTTTAATGAAAGGAATGGCTCGGTGTGACAGGATACCAATATCTAATGGGCTGCCATAAGGAAGACGGAGTCAACCTATACTTCAAAGCATCTGAAGGCAGAACAAGAAGCAATGGATGGAAACTAATAAAGGAGGGGACCAGCTAGAAATAAGGAGAAATTTCCTGGCAGAACAATTAATCAGTAGAATGATTTACCTCCAGAAGTTGTGGGAGCTCCAACACTGGAGGTTTTAAAGAAGAGATTGGACAATCATTTGTCTGAAATGGTATAGGGTTTCCGGCCTGAGCAGGGTGGTTGGACTAAAAGACCACTAGTGTCCGTCCCTTCTACTTCTGTTATTCTATTAAGACCTTTGCAGAAATCCAGAACGTGCACTAATTCATCAGGGTTTCATGATGTTTCCAAAGCACCAGAAGGCAACACAAGGAACAATAGATGGAAACTAATCCAGGAGAGAAGCAGAATTAAGAGAAACCTGCTATTGGTGACAACAATTAAACAATGGAATGCCTTGCCTTCAGAAGTTGTGGGTGCCCTATCGCTGGAAGATATTGGACAGCCACTTGTTTGAAATGGTATAGGCCATGATGGTGAACCTATGGTACGCGTGCCACAGGTGGCATGCAGAGCCAATTGTACCGGCACGTGAGCCGCAGGCAAACTTACCTCAGTGCGCATGTGTGTGCCTCACAGCTGATTTTCGGCTAGTTTGAGGCTTTTTCGGCCTTCCAGAGGCTTGAAAAAGCCTCTGCAGGCCAAATAGGCCTGTTTCATCACTTCCTGTTAATACCAGAAGTGACGAAACGGGCCTATTCAGCCTGCAGAGGCTTTTTTCAAGCCTCAGGGAGGCCGAAAAAGGCCTCAAACCAGCCAAAAATCAGCTGTGAGGTGCACTGCAGGTAAGCGGGGGGCAGGGGGATTGCACGTGCATGCACAGAGGGCGTGGAGGGGCATGCATTGCCTTCTGGGTGCTGGCAAGCGAGCGCACGAGTGCCAGCGTGCACACAATTTTTGGCACAGGAGCCCAAAAAGGTTAGCCACCACTGGTATAGAGTCTCTTGCTCAAGCAAGGGGTTTGACTAGAACACTTTCAAGGTTCCTTCCAATTTTGTTATTCTATCTTCTATCTCTCATGCTTAGGCACCTCCCATTTGGACTATTACAACTTATTTTGTGTAGGGCTACCCCCAAGGAGCATTCAGCAGCTGCAGTTGAGTCAGAAGGCAACTATGATGCCTGCTATGTACCATCACTGCTTCACAAGCTACAGTAGTTTCCACTAGGCTTCTATATGAAAGCCCTGCTCCTCTTGTACCTGTGTTGTGACATTACCCACATCTCCAAAAGAAGCAGCACCTGCAAGATAACAAAACCAACATTGTCTTGTCAGTTTGACCCTGCAGATACAACAAAACAGGATTCTACATTCCTAAAATTTTGATACAGATGATATGCTAAAATACTAGGAATGTACCCAATAAAATAAATTAAAATTAAATGAATAAAATAAGAAATGAGAAGAATATCTTAGCACTCTGTTTTTTCCTGCTGTACCACTCAATATTCTAATTGGAGCCAATCTCTTTAGTAGATACATGAAACTTTCTGCATTATTGTCCATTCTTTCTGCACTTCACTCTTTGTCCCATTCATTTCTCTCTATCTCACCCAGTAATGATATATTTATCAAAGTCTTAAAGTATAATTACTTGAGGCTGTTTGCTCAGGGGAGGGGGAAGGGAATGTGACATATAGTTGATGGCAGCAACAACTGTGCAAAGTTCCACCCACCCTTTGCAGCTGCCTCTCAGTTGAAGGCCCTGAGCAGTTTGGGCAAAAAGAGCAGTTCATTGCTAGCATAGTTTCATTAAGTACAGGAAAGGGGAGATTGGGAATAAGAAGTTTTGTGTGTCGTGCATCGCATTTACATGTCCTAGAACATTGGATTTTGAGTGAGAATTAGCCAATGGCAGGACAAAATTGAAATATTCTATTTTTCATCCTTCTTTACACTTGATGACATCTGGCAGTCCTTTTTTTAAAAAATGGAAATTTTGTTACAAAAAGCCATTAGTGGGATTTGTTTCTGCTCTAGTTAGATATGAGGAGGCGTTGTCTAAGAACAATTCATTGCCGAAAGCATTAACTGCAGTTTGGGAGCTCAGGTAACTGCTGGTCTCATGCTTAATCTTAGATTGTTGAGTTTTTGGTCTTCTGACTTTGCTTCTCTTTCTGCAGACATTTCCTTACCCAGCCAGGTAACATCATCCATGCATGGGGCAATAGTTATTCATATGTGGTTGCTTGTCTTTCCAGCTTTGATCAGGGTGTCGTTTTTTCTTTGATTGCCCTCTTGCACTAATGATGTTCCCAAGGCTGGTAATGCTATATCTTCAGGAAGAGAACAGGCCTAGAGAACACTAAGAATCCAACACTTCAAAGCTGAGTTGCATATATTTTCTATTATGATCTCAGGGTGCCCAATACATTGGCTCCTTGTTGGTCTTGGTCTTTGCCCTCTGGGCTTCATTCTTTAGGGTCTTGAATAGGACAATGGATGTGGAGGAGCATAAACAACCCAGTTCATTTACCAGTTTCATCTTTAAAACCAAAATTTCATGTGTCCCTCTGGCTATTAGAAAGCCTTAAGGGGAATTTGGACAGAAGAACTGTATTCTTCCTGTTCTCAGAACCTAGCTACAATCAGAGCTGGACATAAACCCTTTTGCTGGAAAAAGCAGAGAAAACATTTCATTTTCCATCCCTGGCATGTCTAACAGCTGAGGAAATGAGAGTGGTGGACCTATAAGTTTCAGCCAGACTATTTTCCCTCCTTTTTGGAG
The DNA here is from genome assembly GCF_049901735.1 of Notechis scutatus. NCBI lineage: Eukaryota > Metazoa > Chordata > Lepidosauria > Squamata > Elapidae > Notechis > Notechis scutatus. The sequence continues at coordinate 103,024,589 of NC_142011.1, read as the reverse complement.
CCCCCAGATCTTGCCTCTAAATTTGATTAGTAAAGTCCAAATTTGGTAGCACATTGTTTCAGGACCTTTTATGAAGAGAAAAAAAGACATATATTCAATTTCTTTCTGTCCTTGCGATGGAGGGAGGGAAGGCCCAAAATTTAGGCCCTGCGATTTTGTTCATGGTAACATGTCACTGTTTTGCTCTTTGCACCTCCCAGAGGGCTTTTTTAAAGGATTTCCAGCTGCAAAAGGTTTGTTTGTTCCTTTTGGTGGATACACATGATCTTTCTGCATTTTTGTGGCATGCGGACAGATTTTTTTTCCCCTTTTGGTCTTTGTTTTTTGTCATGTTTCTTCATTCCCTATCTGTGAGTCACTGATCAAAGGTAGGTAGTGAACCATTTCCTCAAGCCAGCTTTCAATTCCTCTCCAGTGCTATGGTGCTATCAGAAATGCAGTTACCTGGCAACAGCAGTGCTTATTTTTATTTTAAACATCACCCCTGCACCCCAGCATCAGAGTAAAAAGGCCTATTAATAGCAGAGTGTGGCAAAAGAGCCTTATCAAAAGGAAAACAGGTTTTGGATCCTTTTGCCATTTCCTGGACTCTTTTAGAAACACAGAGTTGAATGGAAGGGAGGGAGGAATCATAGCTGTCTTAATAAATCAAGGGCTTAGTAGAGTTGTATTCTTAAATTATTTTACGGGCCTTGCTGTAAAGGAGGGACAACATTATTTTGTCCCTCAAAAAGCTTGCGTTGTTCCCTCTCAGAAGAGGACACCCCATTCTGCAAAAGTTGAGAGTTGACAGTGTTGAAAGGTGTCAAAATGCCTTTCTTTCGAGGATTCGATTTTCCCGCTGGGAAAATAAAGCCCACTTTTTGCAAATTCTTTTTGCTTCTTTTTTATGCATTCCAGTTAGGACAGGCACTTGCCTTTCGTCCTAAGCCTCACATAATTTATCCAAGGGGGTCTCTTCCATTGCGCTCGAGCTACAACTTCCCATATTCCCTGCTTGATGTGGGGATTACTTTGGTTTAGCCGGGCTGCAGCCGTCAGTTTTCAGACAAAAAAGGTCTGGAAAGGACTCTGTTTTCCCTGCACATGGAGTACGGGCCCCTTTCTTTTAGGGAAACTCAACTGTCAGTTTTAAGACACCCCCCCTAAAAAATGGGGATCTCGGAGGACCGTCTGCCCCCTAGCAGCTTCGGTACAGGCCCCTCCCTACACTCAGCCGTCAGTTTTCAGATCTCCCTTAAAGGTGGGGATCTGGAAGGACCTTTTCTGCTTTTTTTTAGACAAACTATTTCCAATTTTGTTTGCAAGCAGCCGGTACGGGCCCCTTCTAAATGCACAGGGCTTTGTTTGCGGGATGCACCGGGACTATTTTTCCTCTGCTTTTTATTTATTTCCTAACACCAGTTCCTGGTGCAGCCCGCTCAGTTTTTCTTACGTCCTTCAGAAGGACTCACACTCCGTGATCACTCCTTGCGTTCCCAAATCCAGCCGGTCATAGCTCGTGTTTGAGCTAGCAGCTGGCTGGGGTGCGGCTGGCAATCACGGAGGAGGTGAGGTCCTGCTGTTTCTGCAGAGAAAATCCACAATCACACACCTGGTCCACTCACGCTTCCACTTCCCTCACTAGTAAGATTATAAATTTGAAGCGGTACTCACCTGCTTTCAAGCAGCTGTTGAGTGGAAAAGCCCAAGGACTCCCTTTACTGCCCTATACCTTCGGGGCTGGGTCCGTGGATGTTGTCCCTGGACAAAGAAGGTCCATGCCGGCTGGGTTTGGATCCGCGGGCCCAGTCCAGTGGCAGGGTTGGCTGGGAAATCTTCATGGTCGCCAATTGTTGAAAGGTGTCAAAATGCCTTTCTTTCGAGGATTCGATTTTCCCACTGGGAGAGCTCCGGCGCAAGGATACGGACAACTGCTTGAAAGCTGGATCTTTTTATTTTTCAGGAAGGTGGAGAACAGCGAGAAGTCTACGTTCCTGGGCTAGCTAGCTTCTTATGGTAAGTCCCTGGGTTTTTATACCCTTTTCTCCCTTTGTAAGTTGATTTTGTGTGAGTGTTTGTATTTGTGCCTAATGTTTCAAATCCTGTTTGAGTTTGTCTTTATTTCCGCGGAGGGCAAACTCCATGGGTGGCCAGATTGTATTACTGGTTTTCTGTAATCTCTTTTAGCTTTAAGATAGTTTTTCATATTTGTTCTGTGGCAATCTCCTGTCTGTCCCTTTTGTAATTTATATTTTGTGTCTTTTGTCTGTTTGTTTTGCTTATTTGGTATGTCCTGTGTTTGTAAGGGTTTTCTAAATTACCTTTTGTTTCCTTTTCTTATTTGTCTAGTTTTCTTAATTACTTAGGCTTTTGTCTATAGGGATTCTTTAATACCGTATTTGCCGGCGTATAAGACGACCCGGCGTATAAGACGACCCCCCACCACCACCGGAAACGCCCTCCAGAAATCCCCGGGGCTGCAGCGGCAGGGCAGAGTGCCAGGGGCCGTGGGAAGAGCAGGAAGGCTGCAGCCTCGGGCGGAGCGAGGCGAGCGGGATGAAGCGGAAGCGACGCAGGGGATCCGGGAAGCCAGAGGCGCCTTCGCTGCGTCCAACAAGCATCCGAAAGCCGGCAGTGGATATACCGGCGTATAAGACGACCCCCCCACTTGGAGGCATGTTTTTCGGGGCAAAAAAGTCGTCTTATACGCCGGCAAATACGGTACTTTTTATTTGATTCCTTTTCCTATGTAAGTTTGTTTTCTGGCTGACCTGATGTTCCCCTTGGGCTTTTCCTGTTTAATGTGACACTACTGCCTTCGTGAAATTCCCTTTCCACAACAGCTAAAAAGTAGCTGCTGAGGAAGCCCCTGTTTCAAATTTCAGCTCACCGACACAAGTTCAGTAGATAGAATTAAGCCAATATTTTTCTTCTTTCAGTCTCACATATCTGTCATCTCATTTCTCATAATGAAGAGATAATATTCCCTCCCCACCCCACCCCATGTAATCAAATGGCTGTTTGGGCTACCACTTAGAACAGGGGTGTCCAACCTTGGCAACTTTAAGACTTGTGGACTTCAACTCCCAGAATTCTGAGAGTTGAAGTCCATTGGTCTTAAAATTGCCAAAGTTGGACACCCCTGACTTAGAACATTTAAAATGTGCTACAATATGTTAACTAATATTTAAACACAAAACATTAAAGGTAGTATGTCAGAGTCATATCAAAGCTGAAACCACCCAGAATCAACATTTTATTTATTTACTTAAAGACTCTTCAATCAGCCAATCCTAAGCAGTGTAAATTATTCCAAAAGCTATGCTAATCTTGCTCAAAAATATCAATTGTTTTCTTCGTTTACAATTCTGCGTACATTCATCTGGAACGAAGTCCAAATAAACTCAACAGAATTTTCTTCTGAGTACCATATACAGGATCATTCAATTAATATGACGAACACTAATTATAAAGCTAGCTAGACACACACTCTTGTTGTAACAGATACTTTTAAAACATGTTTCCTATTTATATTCCAATATATTTTAATATAAAATATTGTAGAATATTTTAGCAATCTCAAAGCCTTCTTTGCAACAGTCATCCTCTCTCAGTTCATTTCTATTTAGACCTCCCCCCCCCCAAACTTGCCTTAATATAAATGATGTGAAAGTTTTACTGTTGATTCATACCACCAGTTTGCTGTTTTGGCGTTCTCTAAAATTGCATATTAAGGAATTTCCATGTTGCTGTTTGGGATTATGGAGTACAAGTAGTCCTCAATTTAGGACTACAATTGAGTCCCAAATTTATGTTGCTAAGTGAGAAATTTGTTAAGTGGGTTTTACCCCATTTTATGACTTTTCTTGCCACATTTGTTAAGTGAATCACTGCAGGTGTTAAATTAGTAACCCAGTTGTTAAGTGAATCTGGTTTCCCTATTGACTTTGCTTGTTAGAAGGTCGCAAAAGGGGATCATATGTTTCAGGGACACTGCAACCATCATAAATGTGAATCAGTTGTCAAGCATCTGAATCAGTGGTGGTATTCTACCTATTCGGCCCGGTTCTGCCGAGCTGCTAGTGCCAATGAGCAGTGGGGACCGACCAGTTTTCTCTGCCGCTCTGCTGTTGGGCCCATCCGCCCGCCTGGGCTCCCATACTCACTTTTATCCAGGGGTGGGATTCTACAGGTTCGCACCTATTCGCTATAACCGGTTGTTAACATTCTAAGCAGTTCGGAGAACCGGTTGTTAGAAGAAATTACTAGTCTAATCCTGTAAGGAAAGCGACATTATGTAGTAAGCCATTATTTGTTTTCGGCAAAAACAAGAGCAATGATACACAATGGGCGGGGGGAACAGCAACATTCCTCTTAAAATACAGCTGAAATCTTAGAGTTCTGAGTCAATCTGAGTGGGTGAAAATGCCTGTCGGACAATAACTAAAATGCAATAAGAAATTTGCCTCCAAGATAATTCAAAAGGGAAAGAAAATGTTTTATTAAAAGAAAGCCCACATTTTACTATCATTTATCTTTGGAATTTGTTATAATATGGTTGAGTGAACATGTTCTGT